>NC_069501.1:788517501-788590001 GCF_027579735.1 Bombina bombina | reverse complement strand
GCGAGCAAACAGGACGATGTCCATTGCCGCTACCATCAGACCTATTAACTCCATGCACTGGGCCACAGAAGGACGAGGAGAAGATTGCAGAGCTCGACAAGTATTGATAATCTTTAATTTCCTGACTTCTGTCAGAAAAATCTTCATAGACAGAGAATCTATGATGGTCCCTAGAAAGAGCTCTTTTCTAGATTCACCTTCCACCCATGTGACCTTAGGAAAGCCACTACCAGGTCTGTGTGTGATTTTGCTAGCTGAAAGGATGGATATGGCGCCACCGCAATGCCTCTTGAACGAAGCACCGCAAGAAGAGACCCCAGAACCTTTGCGAAGATTCTGGGAGCCGTGGCAAGACCGAAAGGAAGAGCCACAAACTGGAAATGCTTGTCTAGAAAGGAAACCTTAAGAACCTGTGATGATCCCTGTGAATGGGAACATGCAGGTACGCATCTTTTAAATCTACTGTTGTCATAAACTGACCCTCCTGGATCAAGGGAAGGATGGAACGAATAGTTTCCATCCTGAAGGATGGCACTCTGAGAAACTTGTTTAGACTCTCAGATAATCCTTTCTCTCTTTAAATTTAAATGGTTTTTCTTTCTCTTGGCAAACTGCTAATTTTGCTGTAGTTACAAAACGGTTAGAAAATGTAAGCAATAATTAAACCTCTGCACCACAGCAACCTGGCACAATTTTTAGACTGTAAGCGCGAGGGATTCTCTACTTTTGAGTCAGTTTGTATAAATATGCACCTAATATTGATTGTGCTCAAGGCATTGCTCTCAATTTGTTTCAATTTGTTAAACCAAGTATGTAATGTACCCTTATAAATGTAACATACTTTTGTAAAATCTGTATTGTTATGTTAGGCATGAATAAAAGGGATACTAAACACATTTTTTTCTTCTTTAAATGACTCAAACATGCAATTTTAAGCAACTTTCTAATTTACTCCTATTATAAATTTTTCTTTGTTCTCTTGCTATCTTTATTTTAAAAGCAGGAATGTAAAGTTTAGGAGCCGGCACGTTTTTGGTTCAGAACCTGGGTTACACTTGCTTTTTGGTGGCTAAATGTAGCCACCAGTAAGCAAGCGCTATCCAGGGTGCTGAATCTAAAATGGACCGGCTCCTAAGCTTTACATTCCTGCTTTTTATATAAAGTTAGCAAGAGAACAAAGAAAAATTGATAATAGGAGTAAATTAGAAAGTTGATTAAAATTACATGTTCTATCTGAATCATGAAAGAAAAAAATTGTGTCTAGTATCCCTTTAAGTATACCTTGGTGTTTTACAAACAACTAATAATAATAATAATAATAATATCAACAACAACCAAATAAGCTTATATAATAACATCTGATGAGTTTGTTTGTTTTTAACTAATTTGCCAGTATAGGTTAGTCTCACAAACACACGTACTACTAATTATTTTTTACTTTCATTCAATTTAAAAGAACAGCTTCCAAATCTAATTAAAAGCACATGCAAATAATAAAAGTGCTCTTCACAATGCGATTACAGATACCTTTGAGGTCTGGTCTGTTCCGAATACCAACAGATACAAAGAAGCAGTCCATGTCCACGTGTATAATGCAGTTCTGGCACTTGGGTAGGTTAGAAGCAGATATGATACCTAGTTTTTTTTTAAAAAAATAGAAAAAGAACACAAAGGGCATTATAGAAAAGAGAATTTGCTAACGCAGCTAGAACTGCAGCTGCTATGGTTTAGTATGAGTATTTTGTTACTGTGTTAGTGCATTAAAATACTGTAAGGATCTTTGCCATTTTATTAATCTGAGTCCCAAAAATGTAATAATGTGCAATAAAAGCACGTGCCTGTCTTTACTAACGTGAACATTTAGCCACCGTTAGGGTAATCAAAGACACATGGGAATTATTTTCACAACTTCCTGTATACAGTTGCAAGAAAAAGTATGTGAACCCTTTGGAATGATATGGATTTCTGCACAAATTGGTCATAAAATGTGATCTGATCATCATCAGTCACAACAATAGACAATCACAGTCTGCTTAAACTAATAACACACAAAGAATGAAATGTCGCCATGTTTTTATTGAACACACTATGTAAACATTCACAGTGCAGGTGGAAAAAGTATGTGAACCCCTAGACTAATGACATCTCCAAGAGCTAATTGGAGTGAGATGTCAGCCAACTGGAGTGCAATCAATAAGTTGAGATTGGAGGTGTTGGTTACAGCTGCCCTGCCCTATAAAAAACACACACCAGTTCTGGGTTTGCTTTTCACAAGAAGCATTGCCTGATGTGAATGATGCCTCGCACAAAAGAGCTCTCAGAAGACCTACGATTAAGAATTGTTGACTTGCATAAAGCTGGAAAGGGTTATAAAAGTATCTCCAAAAGCCTTGCTGTTCATCAGTCCACGGTAAGACAAATTGTCTATAAATGGAGAAAGTTCAGCACTGCTGCTACTCTCCCTAGAAGTGGCCGTCCTGTAAAGATGACTGCAAGAGCACAGCGCAGACTGCTCAATGAGGTGAAGAAGAATCCTAGAGTGTCAGCTAAAGACTTACAAAAGTCACTGGCAAATGCTAACATCCCTGTTAGCGAATCTACAATACATAAAACACTAAACAAGAATGGATTTCATGGGAGGATACCACAAAGGAAGCCAATGCTGTCCAAACAAAACATTGCTTCACGTTTACAGTTTGCACAAGAGCACCTGGATGTTCCACAGCAGTACTGGCAAAATATTCTGTGGATAGATGAAACCAAAGTTGAGTTGTTTGGAAGAAACACACAACACTATGTGTGGCGAAAAAGAGGCACAGCACACCAACATCAAAACCTCATCCCAACTGTGAAGTATGGTGGTGGGGGCATCATGGTTTGGGGCTGCTTTGCTGCGTCAGGGCCTGGACGGATTGCTATCATCGAAGGAAAAATGAATTCAAATTTATCAAGACATTTTGCAGGAGAACTTAAGGCCATGTGTCTACCAGCTGAAGCTCAACAGATGGGTGTTGCAACAGGACAATGACCCAAAGCATAGAAGTAAATCAACAACAGAATGGCTTAAACAGAAGAAAATTCACCTTCTTAAGTGGCCTAGTCAGAGTCCTGACCTCAACTCGATTGAGATGCTGTGGCATGACCTCAAGAAAGCGATTCACACCACACATCCCAAGAATATTTCTGAACTGAAACAGTTCTGTAAAGAGGAATGGTGAAGAATTACTCCTGACCGTTGTGCACGTCTGATCTGCAACTCCAGGAAACGTTTGGTTGAAGTTATTGCTGCCAAAGTAGGTTCAACCAGTTATTAAATCCAAGGGTTCACATACTTTTTCCACCTGCACTGTGAATGTTTACATAGTGTGTTCAATAAAAACATGGCAACATTTCTTTCTTTGTGTGTTATTAGTTTAAGCAGACTGTGATTGTCTATTGTTGTGACTTAGATGATGATCAGATCACATTTTATGACCAATTTGTGCAGAAATCCATATCATTCCAAAGGGTTCACATACTTTTTCTTGCAACTGTAAATTGTAAATTAAATTAATACAATAATCTTGCCTGAAAAGATCAGATTGTTACACATGGTAATTATTAGAGGTGCAACAACTAATCGATATAATCTATAATAATCGATTATGAAAATAGTTGTCAACGAATCTCATAATCGATTACTTGGTTTGCAATTAGTTGGTCTGTGTACAGCACCAACTGCTTAACTCCGAAGAGCTCCTGCACATGGTATTTTATTTTATGGTTTTCCGGACAGTATAAGTTTCTTTTAAAGTTTACAACTACTCCTAACTTATGTGCAACCCAGAAATAATAGGAGTCATCATTTGGATTGTTAATATTAAATCAGGTGATTTGGGACTATGTTTTGTATGATATAGTGCTGAGCTTGTTATTTATACCTAGCCCTAGATTGATGGGAGTTATTTGAATTGATGTGCACTATTATCTGTTTGCACAATTATTAGCGGATTGGTTGCTATTGCTGATAATATGTACGGCTTTGTCCTGTTATTGATATATAGCCCTTAGCACTTGACTTTTTATATTTTTAATTAATTGTAATATGTACCAAATCCAACCTCTATTAGTATGCATCTGTTATTTTTAAGAGCCGACTAGATATTGTTTTCCCTAACCTTATAGCTGGTTATTTACCATTGCATATAGATATTCAAGATATTTTATGTTAGAATGAAGTCCAGGCTCACTTTGTTAAGAGGCCCCTTGCATTGGAGGAGAGTTATCAAAGATAAATATCCCACCTTGGTGAAATTGGCATCTCAAGCACCTCAACACCACCTGAGCGCCTCTTCTCTGCTGCAGGCAAAATAGCTTGCGTTTTTTTTGTTTGTTTTTTTTAATATAGGAAAAAATGTGTTGTGTTTTTTTATCCAATTAGATGATTAATTGAAAAAAATAATCGGCCGATTAATCGATTATGAAAATAATCGTTAGTTGCAGTCCTAGTAATTATTTTCACAACTTCCTGTATAAATTGTAAGATTAATATAACATAATTTATGTAAGAACTTACCTGATAAATTCATTTCTTTCATATTAGCAAGAGTCCATGAGCTAGTGACGTATGGGATATAGATTCCTACCAGGAGGGGCAAATTTTCCCAAACCTCAAAATGCCTATAAATACACCCCTCACCACACCCACAAATCAGTTTAACGAATAGCCAAGAAGTGGGGTGATAAGAAAAAAGTGCGAAAGCATAAAAAATAAGGAATTGGAATAATTGTGCTTTATACAAAAAAATCATAACCACCACAAAAAGGGTGGGCCTCATGGACTCTTGCTAATATGAAAGAAATGAATTTATCAGGCAAGTTCTTACATAAATTATGTTTTCTTTCATGTAATTTGCAAGAGTCCATGAGCTAGTGACGTATGGGATAATGAATACCCAAGATGTGGATCTTCCACGCAAGAGTCACTAGAGAGGGAGGGATAAAATAAAGACAGCCAATTCCGCTGAAAAATAATCCACACCCCAAACAAAGTTTAAATCTTAAAATGAAAAAAACTGAAATTATAAGCAGAAGAATCAAACTGAAACAGCTGCCTGAAGTACTTTTCTACCAAAGACTACATCAGAAGAAGAAAACAGAATTTATGTTTACCTGATAAATTACTTTCTCCAACGGTGTGTCCGGTCCACGGCGTCATCCTTACTTGTGGGATATTCTCTTCCCCAACAGGAAATGGCAAAGAGCCCAGCAAAGCTGGTCACATGATCCCTCCTAGGCTCCGCCTACCCCAGTCATTCGACCGACGTTAAGGAGGAATATTTGCATAGGAGAAACCATATGGTACCGTGGTGACTGTAGTTAAAGAAAATAAATTATCAGACCTGATTAAAAAAACCAGGGCGGGCCGTGGACCGGACACACCGTTGGAGAAAGTAATTTATCAGGTAAACATAAATTCTGTTTTCTCCAACATAGGTGTGTCCGGTCCACGGCGTCATCCTTACTTGTGGGAACCAATACCAAAGCTTTAGGACACGGATGAAGGGAGGGAGCAAATCAGGTCACCTAAATGGAAGGCACCACGGCTTGCAAAACCTTTCTCCCAAAAATAGCCTCAGAAGAAGCAAAAGTATCAAACTTGTAAAATTTGGTAAAAGTGTGCAGTGAAGAGCAAGTCGCTGCCCTACATATCTGATCAACAGAAGCCTCGTTCTTGAAGGCCCATGTGGAAGCCACAGCCCTAGTGGAATGAGCTGTGATTCTTTCGGGAGGCTGCCGTCCGGCAGTCTCGTAAGCCAATCTGATGATGCTTTTAATCCAAAAAGAGAGAGAGGTAGAAGTTGCTTTTTGACCTCTCCTTTTACCGGAATAAACAACAAACAAGGAAGATGTTTTAAATAGAATTTTAGAGCGCGAACAACATCCAAATTGTGCAACAAACGTTCCTTCTTCGAAACTGGTTTCGGACACAGAGAAGGTACGATAATCTCCTGGTTAATGTTTTTGTTAGAAACAACTTTTGGAAGAAAACCAGGTTTAGTACGTAAAACCACCTTATCTGCATGGAACACCAGATAAGGAGGAGAACACTGCAGAGCAGATAATTCTGAAACTCTTCTAGCAGAAGAAATTGCAACTAAAAACAAAACTTTCCAAGATAATAACTTAATATCAACGGAATGCAAGGGTTCAAACGGAACCCCCTGAAGAACTGAAAGAACTAAATTGAGACTCCAAGGAGGAGTCAAAGGTTTGTAAACAGGCTTAATTCTAACCAGAGCCTGAACAAAAGCTTGAACATCTGGCACAGCGGCCAGCTTTTTGTGAAGTAACACAGACAAGGCAGAAATCTGTCCCTTCAGGGAACTTGCAGATAAACCTTTTTCCAATCCTTCTTGAAGGAAGGATAGAATCCTAGGAATCTTAACCTTGTCCCAAGGGAATCCTTTAGATTCACACCAACAGATATATTTTTTCCAAATTTTGTGGTAAATCTTTCTAGTTACAGGCTTTCTGGCCTGAACAAGAGTATCGATAACAGGATCTGAGAACCCTCGCTTCGATAAGATCAAGCGTTCAATCTCCAAGCAGTCAGCTGGAGTGAAACCAGATTCGGGTGTTCGAACGGACCCTGAACAAGAAGGTCTCGTCTCAAAGGTAGCTTCCAAGGTGGAGCCGATGACATATTCACCAGATCTGCATACCAAGTCCTGCGTGGCCACGCAGGAGCTATCAAGATCACCGACGCCCTCTCCTGATTGATCCTGGTTACCAGCCTGGGGATGAGAGGAAACGGCGGGAACACATAAGCTAGTTTGAAGGTCCAAGGTGCTACTAGTGCATCCACTAGAGCCGCCTTGGGATCCCTGGATCTGGACCCGTAGCAAGGAACTTTGAAGTTCTGACGAGAGGCCATCAGATCCATGTCTGGAATGCCCCACAGCTGAGTGACTTGGGCAAAGATTTCCGGATGGAGTTCCCACTCCCCCGGATGTAATGTCTGACGACTCAGAAAATCCGCTTCCCAATTTTCCACTCCTGGGATGTGGATAGCAGACAGGTGGCAGGAGTGAAACTCCGCCCATAGAATGATTTTGGTCACTTCTTCCATCGCCAGGGAACTCCTTGTTCCCCCCTGATGGTTGATGTACGCAACAGTTGTCATGTTGTCTGATTGAAACCGTATGAACTTGGCCCTCGCTAGCTGAGGCCAAGCCTTGAGAGCATTGAATATCGCTCTCAGTTCCAGAATATTTATCGGTAGAAGAGATTCTTCCCGAGACCAAAGACCCTGAGCTTTCAGGGATCCCCAGACCGCGCCCCAGCCCATCAGACTGGCGTCGGTCGTGACAATGACCCACTCTGGTCTGCGGAATGTCATCCCTCGTGACAGGTTGTCCAGGGACAGCCCCCAACGGAGTGAGTCTCTGGTCCTCTGATTTACTTGTATCTTCGGAGACAAGTCTGTATAGTCCCCATTCCACTGACTGAGCATGCACAGTTGTAATGGTCTTAGATGAATGCGTGCAAAAGGAACTATGTCCATTGCCGCTACCATCAACCCGATCACTTCCATGCACTGAGCTATGGAAGGAAGAGGAACGGAATGAAGTATCCGACAAGAGTCTAGAAGTTTTGTTTTTCTGGCCTCTGTCAGAAAAATCCTAATTTCTAAGGAGTCTATTATGGTTCCCAAGAAGGGAACCCTTGTTGACGGAGATAGAGAACTCTTTTCCACGTTCACTTTCCATCCGTGAGATCTGAGAAAGGCCAGGACAATGTCCGTGTGAGCCTTTGCTTGAGGAAGGGACGACGCTTGAATCAGAATGTCGTCCAAGTAAGGTACTACAGCAATGCCCCTTGGTCTTAGCACAGCTAGAAGGGACCCTAGTACCTTTGTGAAAATCCTTGGAGCAGTGGCTAATCCGAAAGGAAGCGCCACGAACTGGTAATGTTTGTCCAGGAATGCGAACCTCAGGAACCAATGATGTTCCTTGTGGATAGGAATATGTAGATACGCATCCTTTAAATCCACCGTGGTCATGAATTGACCTTCCTGGATGGAAGGAAGAATTGTTCGAATGGTTTCCATCTTGAACGATGGAACCTTGAGAAACTTGTTTAAGATCTTGAGATCTAAGATTGGTCTGAACGTTCCCTCTTTCTTGGGAACTATAAACAGATTGGAGTAGAACCCCATCCCTTGTTCTCTTAATGGAACAGGATGAATCACTCCCATTTTTAACAGGTCTTCTACACAATGTAAGAATGCCTGTCTTTTTATGTGGTCTGAAGACAACTGAGACCTGTGGAACCTCCCCCTTGGGGGAAGTCCCTTGAATTCCAGGAGATAACCTTGGGAGACTATTTCTAGCGCCCAAGGATCCAGAACATCTCTTGCCCAAGCCTGAGCGAAGAGAGAGAGTCTGCCCCCCACCAGATCCGGTCCCGGATCGGGGGCCAATATTTCATGCTGTCTTGGTAGCAGTGGCAGGTTTCTTGGCCTGCTTTCCCTTGTTCCAGCCTTGCATTGGTCTCCAAGCTGGCTTGGCTTGAGAAGAATTACCCTCTTGCTTAGAGGACGTAGCACTTTGGGCTGGTCCGTTTCTACGAAAGGGACGAAAATTAGGTTTATTTTTTGCCTTGAAAGGCCGATCCTGAGGAAGGGCGTGGCCCTTACCCCCAGTGATATCAGAGATAATCTCTTTCAAGTCAGGGCCAAACAGCGTTTTCCCCTTGAAAGGAATGTTAAGTAGCTTGTTCTTGGAAGACGCATCAGCCGACCAAGATTTCAACCAAAGCGCTCTGCGCGCCACAATAGCAAACCCAGAATTCTTAACCGCTAACCTAGCCAATTGCAAAGTGGCGTCTAGGGTGAAAGAATTAGCCAATTTGAGAGCATTGATTCTGTCCATAATCTCCTCAAAAGGAGGAGAATCACTATCGACCGCCTTTATCAGCTCATCGAACCAGAAACATGCGGCTGTAGCGACAGGGACAATGCATGAAATTGGTTGTAGAAGGTAACCCTGCTGAACAAACATCTTTTTAAGCAAACCTTCTAATTTTTTATCCATAGGATCTTTGAAAGCACAACTATCCTCTATGGGTATAGTGGTGCGTTTGTTTAAAGTGGAAACCGCTCCCTCGACCTTAGGGACTGTCTGCCATAAGTCCTTTCTGGGGTCGACCATAGGAAACAATTTTTTAAATATGGGGGGAGGGACGAAAGGAATACCGGGCCTTTCCCATTCTTTATTAACAATGTCCGCCACCCGCTTGGGTATAGGAAAAGCTTCTGGGAGCCCCGGCACCTCTAGGAACTTGTCCATTTTACATAGTTTCTCTGGGATGACCAACTTGTCACAATCATCCAGTTTGGATAATACCTCCTTAAGCAGAATGCGGAGATGTTCCAACTTAAATTTAAATGCAATCACATCAGGTTCAGCTTGTTGAGAAATGTTCCCTGAATCAGTAATTTCTCCCTCAGACAAAACCTCCCTGGCCCCATCAGACTGGGTTAGGGGCCCTTCAGAAATATTATTATCAGCGTCGTCATGCTCTTCAGTATCTAAAACAGAGCAGTCGCGCTTACGCTGATAAGTGTTCATTTTGGCTAAAATGTTTTTGACAGAATTATCCATTACAGCCGTTAATTGTTGCATAGTAAGGAGTATTGGCGCGCTAGATGTACTAGGGGCCTCCTGAGTGGGCAAGACTCGTGTAGACGAAGGAGGGAATGATGCAGTACCATGCTTACTCCCCTCACTTGAGGAATCATCTTGGGCATCATTGTCATTGTCACATAAATCACATTTATTTAAATGAATAGGAATTCTGGCTTCCCCACATTCAGAACACAGTCTATCTGGTAGTTCAGACATGTTAAACAGGCATAAACTTGATAACAAAGTACAAAAAACGTTTTAAAATAAAACCGTTACTGTCACTTTAAATTTTAAACTGAACACACTTTATTACTGCAATTGCGAAAAAACATGAAGGAATTGTTCAAAATTCACCAAATTTTCACCACAGTGTCTTAAAGCCTTAAAAGTATTGCACACCAAATTTGGAAGCTTTAACCCAAGCCCCAAGGGGAATACGATACCAAATGACGCCTTCAGAAAGTCTTTTCTAAGTATCAGAGCTCCTCTCACATGCGACTGCATGCCATGCCTCTCAAAAACAAGTGCGCAACACCGGCGCGAAAATGAGGCTCTGCCTATGCTTTGGGAAAGCCCCTAAAGAATAAGGTGTCTAAAACAGTGCCTGCCGATATTATTATATCAAAATACCCAGATAAAATGATTCCTCAAGGCTAAATATGTGTTAATAATCAATCGATTTAGCCCAGAAAAAGTCTACAGTCTTAATAAGCCCTTTTTGAAGCCCTTATTTACGATCGTAATAAACATGGCTTACCGGATCCCATAGGGAAAATGACAGCTTCCAGCATTACATCGTCTTGTTAGAATGTGTCATACCTCAAGCAGCAAGAGACTGCTCACTGTTCCCCCAACTGAAGTTAATTGCTCTCAACAGTCCTGTGTGGAACAGCCATGGATTTTAGTGACGGTTGCTAAAATCATTTTCCTCATACAAACAGAAATCTTCATCTCTTTTCTGTTTCTGAGTAAATAGTACATACCAGCACTATTTCAAAATAACAAACTCTTGATTGAATAATAAAAACTACAGTTAAACACTAAAAAACTCTAAGCCATCTCCGTGGAGATGTTGCCTGTACAACGGCAAAGAGAATGACTGGGGTAGGCGGAGCCTAGGAGGGATCATGTGACCAGCTTTGCTGGGCTCTTTGCCATTTCCTGTTGGGGAAGAGAATATCCCACAAGTAAGGATGACGCCGTGGACCGGACACACCTATGTTGGAGAAAACACATCAAAATGGTAGAATTTAGTAAAAGTATGCAAAGAAGACCAAGTTGCTGCTTTGCAAATCTGATCAACCGAAGCTTCATTCCTATATGCCCAGGAAGTAGAAACTGACCTAGTCGAATGAGCTGTAATCCTTTGAGGCGGAGTTCTACCCGACTCAACATAAGCATGATGAATCAAAGACTTTAACCAAGACGCCAAAGAAATGGCAGAGGCCTTCTGACCTTTCCTAGAACTAGAAAAGATAACAAATAGACTAGAAGTCTTTCTGAAATCTTTAGTAGCTTCAACATAATATTTCAAAGCTCTAACTACATCCAAAGAATGCAACGATCTTTCCTTAGAGTTCTTAGGATTAGGACACAATGAAGGAACCACAATTTCTCTACTAATGTTGTTAGAATTCACAACCTTAGGTAAAAATTTAAATGAAGTTCGCAAAACCGCCTTATCCTGATGAAAAATCAGAAAAGGAGACTCACAAGAAAGAGCAGAAAATTCAGAAACTCTTCTAGCAGAAGAGATGGCAAAAAGAAACAAAACTTTCCAAGAAAGTAATTTAATATCCAGCGAATGCATAGGTTCAAACAGAGGAACTTGAGAAGAAATTGACTTAATGACAGGTTTTATACGAACCCAAGCCTGTACAAAACAATGAATATCAGGAAGATTAGCAATCTTTCTGTGAAAAAGAACAGAAAGAGCAGAGATTTGTCCTTTCAAGGAACTTGCAGACAAACCTTTATCCAAACCATCCTGAAGAAACTGTAAAATTCTAGGAATTCTAAAAGAATGCCAAGAAAAATGGTGAGAAGAACACCAAGAAATGTAAGTCTTCCAGACTCGATAATATATCTTCCTAGATACAGATTTACGAGCCTGTAACATAGTATTAATTACGGAGTCAGAGAAACCTCTATGACTGAGAATCAAGCGTTCAATCTCCATACCTTCAAATTTAAGGATTTGAGATCCTGATGGAAAAAAGGACCTTGCAATAGAAGGTCTGGTCTTAACGGAAGAGTCCACGGTTGGCAAGTAGCCATCCGAACAAGATCCGCATACCAAAACCTGTGAGGCCATGCTGGAGCCACCAGCAGAACAAACGAACGCTCCTTTAGAATCTTGGAAATCACTCTTGGAAGAAGAACTAGAGGCGGAAAGATATAGGCAGGATGATACTTCCAAGGAAGTGACAATGCATCCACTGCTTCCGCCTGAGGATCCCTGGATCTGGACAGATACCTGGGAAGCTTCTTGTTTAGATGAGAAGCCATCAGATCTATTTCTGGAAGTCCCCAGATTTGAAAAATCTGAAGAAATACCTCTGGATGAAGAGACCATTCGCCCGGATGTAATGTTTGGCGACTGAGATAATCCGCTTCCCAATTGTCTATACCTGGGATGTGAACCGCAGAAATTAGACAGGAGCTGGATTCTGCCCATACAAGTATTCGAGATACTTCTTTCATAGCCAGAGGACTGTGAGTCCCTCCTTGATGATTGACATATGCCACGGTTGTGACATTGTCCGTCTGAAAACAAATTAACGACTCTCTCTTTAGAAGAGGCCACGACTGAAGAGCTCTGAAAATCGCACGGAGTTCCAAAATGTTGATTGGTAATCTCGCCTCCTGAGATTCCCAAACCCCCTGCGCGTTCAGAGACCCCCATACAGCTCCCCAACCTGTCAGACTTGCATCTGTTGAGATCACAGTCCAGGCCGGAAGAACAAAAGAAGCCCCCTGAACTAAACGATGGTGGTCTGTACACCACGTCAGAGAGTGTCGTACATTCGGTTTTAAAGATATTAATTGTGATATCTTTGTATAATCCCTGCACCACTGGTTCAGCATACAGAGCTTTAGAGGTCGCATGTGAAAACGAGCAAAGGGGATCGCGTCCGATGCAGCAGTCATAAGACCTAGAATTTCCATGCATAAGGCTACCGAAGGGAATGATTGAGACTGAAGGTTTTGACAAGCTGAAACCAATTTCAGACGTCTCTTGTCCGTTAACGACAGAGTCATGGACACTGAATCTATCTGGAAACCTAAAAAGGTTACTCTTGTCTGAGGAATCAACGAACTCTTTGGTAAATTGATCCTCCAACCATGTTCTCGAAGAAACGATACAAGTCGATTCGTATGAGATTCTGCTAAAATGTGAAGACTGAGCAAGTACCAAGATATCGTCCAAATAAGGAAATACCACAATACCCTGTTCTCTGATTACAGATAGTAGGGCACCGAGAACCTTTGTAAAAATCCTTGGAGCTGTTGCTAGCCCAAACGGCAGAGCCACAAACTAGTAATGCTTGTCTAGAAAAGAGAATCTCAGAAACTGATAGCGATCTGGATGAATCGGAATATGCAGATATGCATTTTGTAAATAATGCCCTTGCTGAACAAAAGGCAGAATAGTCCTTATAGTTACCATTTTGAATGTTGGTATTCTTACATAATGATTCAATATTTTTAAATCCAGAACTGGTCTGAAGGAATCCTTCTTCTTTGGTACAATGAATAGATTTGAGTAAAACCCCAGACCCTGTTCCAGAACTGGAACTGGTACAATTACTCCAGCCAACTCTAGATCTGAAACACATTTCAGAAACGCTTGAGCCTTCACTGGATTTATTGGAACATGAGAAAGAAAAAATCTTCTTGCAGGAGGCCTTATCTTGAAGCCTATTCTGTACCTCTGTGAAACAATGTTCTGAATCCAAAGATTGTGAATCGAATTGATCCAAATTTCTTTGAAAAATCGTAATCTGCCCCCTACCAGCTGAGCTGGAATGAGGGCCGCACTTTCATGTGGACTTGGTAGCTGGCTTTGGCTTTCTAAAAGGCTTGGATTTATTCCAGACTGGAGATGGTTTCCAAACTGATACCGTTCCTGTAGGGGAAGGATCAGGTTTTTGTTCCTTATTGTGACGAAAGGAACGAAAACGATTAGCAGCCCTATATTTACCTTTAGATTTTTTATCCTGTGGTAAAAAAGTTCCTTTCCCCCCAGTAACAGTTGAAATAATAGAATCCAACTGTGAACCAAACAATTTATTCCCTTGGAAAGAAAGGGAAAGCAAAGTTGACTTAGAAGACATATCAGCATTCCAAGTTTTAAGCCATAAAGCTCTTCTAGCTAAAATAGCTAAAGACATATACCTGACATCAACCCTAATGATATCAAAGATGGCACAGGATACAACTTCTTAAAACTTTTAGAAGGAGTAAAAGAATTACCCAGATTATTCCATTCCCTGGAAATCACTTCAGAAATAGCATCAGGGACGGGAAAAACTTCCGGAATAACTACAGGAGGTTTAAAAACCGTATTTAAACGTTTAGATTTAGTATCAAGAGGACCAGATTCCTCTATTTCTAAAGCAATTAAGACTTCTTTAAGTAAAGAACGAATAAATTCCATTTTAAATAAATATGAAGTTTTATCAGTATCAATCTCTGAAACAGAATCCTCTGAACCAGAAAAATCATTATCAGAAACAGAATCAGAATGATGATGTTCATTTAAAAATTCATCTGGAAAATGAGAAGTTTTAAAAGACTTTTTACGTTTACTGGAAGGAGGAATAACAGACATAGCCTTCCTAATAGATTTAGAAACAAAATCTCTTATGTTAACAGGAACACCCTGAGTATTAGATGTTGATGGAACAGCAACAGGTAATGGAACATTACTAAAGGAAATATTATCTGCATTAGAAAGTTTGTCATGACATTCATCACAAACAACAGCCGGAGGAACAGATACCACAAGTTTACAACAAATACACTTAACTTTGGTAGATCCAGCATCAGGCAGCGATTTTCCAGAAGTAGCTTCTGATTCAGGGTCAATCTGAGACATCTTGCAATATGTAATAGAAAAAACAACATATAAAAGCAAAATTGATCAAATTCCTTAAATGACAGTTTCAGGAATGGGAAAAAATGCCAATGAACAAGCTTCTAGCAACCAGAAGCAAATAAACAATGAGACTTAAATAATGTGGAGACAAAAATGACGCCACATCCGGTGACGCCGATATTTTTGGCGCAAAAACGTCAAAAAAATGACGCAACTTCCGGCGACAAGTATGACGCTGGAAATGACAAAGAAAATTTTTGCGCCAAAAAAGTCCGCGCCAAGAATGACGCAATAAAATGAAGCATTTTCAGCCCCCGCGAGCCTAACAGCCCACAGGAAAAAAAATAATGAAACTGACTGTCTGAAATAAGGAATATCGAACATCCTGAATCAAGGCAAATAAATGTTTAAACACATATATTTAGAACTTTTATATAAAAGTGCCCAACCATAGCTTAGAGTGTCACAAAAAATAAGACTTACTTACCCCAGGACACTCATCTACATGTAGTAGAAAGCCAAACCAGTACTGAAACGAGAATCAGTAGAGGTAATGGTATATATAAGAGTATATCGTCGATCTGAAAAGGGAGGTAAGAGATGAATCTCTACGACCGATAACAGAGAACCTATGAAATAGACCCCGTAGAGGGAGATCATTGAATTCAAATAGGCAATACTCTCTTCACATCCCTCTGACATTCACTGCACACTGAGAGGAAAACCGGGCTCCAGCTTGCTGCGAAGCGCATATCAACGAGGAATCTAGCACAAACTTACTTCACCACCTCCACGGGAGGCAAAGTTTGTAAAACTGATTTGTGGGTGTGGTGAGGGGTGTATTTATAGGCATTTTGAGGTTTGGGAAACTTTGCCCCTCCTGGTAGGAATGTATATCCCATACGTCACTAGCTCATGGACTCTTGCTAATTACATGAAAGAAAATAATATTGTCCTGAGAATGTTCTTTAAAGGGGCATTAATATCAAAATGTAATTCCCATAAAAGGTTTAATTATTAATATCATAAATTATTCTGCCTGTTTTTCTTGTCATTTTTGCACTAGCGACCCTGTAATGCTATGCGTAAACCCCTGCAAATGGGGTTAAACACATGGTTTTAGAGCATCACTCAGTAGCTGAAAGAGCATTGCAGGTTCAGAGCAGATACAGCCGCAGAGGCAGTCACACAGCTGCACTACGTGTCTACCAGCTCTATCCAGTCAGGACCAGCAGTACACTGCGGCTCCCAAGTGATATTATAACTATGTGTTCAACCCATTTGCGTTGAATACATCACATTGCAGGGTCACTAGTGCTAAAATTACATATTCTAACAAATTAGAGCATTTCATTTTTGCACTTAAATGCCCCTTTAAAATATGTATATTTATTTGTGTAAATATCCATTAGTCCCAGACACTGCAGAAATTAGGCTCAGTGAAATCAAGTTGAGCTTGAAAAAAAAAATTAAAAAAAAAGATATCTATCCAGCAGTAAGAGAAAGGAAAATGGAGGGATCTCTAATGAAACAAGATTTCTCCAGGCAGGACCTTTGGGAAAAAACAGAATTTATGTTTACCTGATAAATTTCTTTCTCCAACGGTGTGTCCGGTCCACGGCGTCATCCTTACTTGTGGGATATTCTCTTCCCCAACAGGAAATGGCAAAGAGCCCAGCAAAGCTGGTCACATGATCCCTCCTAGGCTCCGCCTACCCCAGTCATTCGACCGACGTTAAGGAGGAATAATAGCATAGGAGAAACCATATGGTACCGTGGTGACTGTAGTTAAAGAAAATAAATTATCAGACCTGATTAAAAAACCAGGGCGGGCCGTGGACCGGACACACCGTTGGAGAAAGAAATTTATCAGGTAAACATAAATTCTGTTTTCTCCAACATAGGTGTGTCCGGTCCACGGCGTCATCCTTACTTGTGGGAACCAATACCAAAGCTTTAGGACACGGATGAAGGGAGGGAGCAAATCAGGTCACCTAAATGGAAGGCACCACGGCTTGCAAAACCTTTCTCCCAAAAATAGCCTCAGAAGAAGCAAAAGTATCAAACTTGTAAAATTTGGTAAAAGTGTGCAGTGAAGACCAAGTCGCTGCCCTACATATCTGATCAACAGAAGCCTCGTTCTTGAAGGCCCATGTGGAAGCCACAGCCCTAGTGGAATGAGCTGTGATTCTTTCGGGAGGCTGCCGTCCGGCAGTCTCGTAAGCCAATCTGATGATGCTTTTAATCCAAAAAGAGAGAGAGGTAGAAGTTGCTTTTTGACCTCTCCTTTTACCTGAATAAACAACAAACAAGGAAGATGTTTGTCTAAAATCTTTTGTAGCATCTAAATAGAATTTTAGAGCGCGAACAACATCCAAATTGTGCAACAAGCGTTCCTTCTTTGAAACTGGTTTCGGACACAGAGAAGGTACGATAATCTCCTGGTTAATGTTTTTGTTAGAAACAACTTTTGGAAGAAAACCAGGTTTAGTACGTAAAACCACCTTATCTGCATGGAACACCAGATAAGGAGGAGAACACTGCAGAGCAGATAATTCTGAAACTCTTCTAGCAGAAGAAATTGCAACTAAAAACAAAACTTTCCAAGATAATAACTTAATATCAACGGAATGTAAGGGTTCAAACGGAACCCCCTGAAGAACTGAAAGAACTAAATTGAGACTCCAAGGAGGAGTCAAAGGTTTGTAAACAGGCTTGATCCTAACCAGAGCCTGAACAAAGGCTTGAACATCTGGCACAGCTGCCAGTTTTTTGTGAAGTAACACCGACAAGGCAGAAATCTGTCCCTTCAGGGAACTTGCCGATAATCCTTTTTCCAATCCTTCTTGAAGGAAGGATAGAATCCTAGGAATCTTAACCTTGTCCCAAGGGAATCCTTTAGATTCACACCAACAGATATATTTTTTCCAAATTTTGTGGTAAATCTTTCTAGTTACAGGCTTTCTGGCCTGAACAAGAGTATCGATAACAGAATCTGAGAAACCTCGCTTTGATAAAATCAAGCGTTCAATCTCCAAGCAGTCAGCTGGAGTGAAACCAGATTCGGATGTTCGAACGGACCCTGAACAAGAAGGTCTCGTCTCAAAGGTAGCTTCCAAGGTGGAGCCGATGACATATTCACCAGATCTGCATACCAAGTCCTGCGTGGCCACGCAGGAGCTATCAAGATCACCGACGCCCTCTCCTGATTGATCCTGGCTACCAGCCTGGGGATGAGAGGAAACGGCGGGAACACATAAGCTAGTTTGAAGGTCCAAGGTGCTACTAGTGCATCCACTAGAGCAGCCTTGGGATCCCTGGATCTGGACCCGTAGCAAGGAACTTTGAAGTTCTGACGAGAGGCCATCAGATCCATGTCTGGAATGCCCCATAGTTGAGTGACTTGGGCAAAGATTTCCGGATGGAGTTCCCACTCCCCCGGATGCAATGTCTGACGACTCAGAAAATCCGCTTCCCAATTTTCCACTCCCGGGATGTGGATAGCAGACAGGTGGCAGGAGTGAGACTCCGCCCATAGAATAATCTTGGTCACTTCTTCCATCGCTAGGGAACTCCTTGTTCCCCCCTGATGGTTGATGTACGCAACAGTCGTCATGTTGTCTGATTGAAACCGTATGAACTTGGTCCTCGCTAGCTGAGGCCAAGCCTTGAGAGCATTGAATATCGCTCTCAGTTCCAGAATATTTATCGGTAGAAGAGATTCTTCCCGAGACCAAAGACCCTGAGCTTTCAGGGATCCCCAGACCGCGCCCCAGCCCATCAGACTGGCGTCGGTCGTGACAATGACCCACTCTGGTCTGCGGAATGTCATCCCTCGTGACAGGTTGTCCAGGGACAGCCACCAACGGAGTGAGTCTCTGGTCCTCTGATTTACTTGTATCTTTGGAGACAAGTCTGTATAGTCCCCATTCCACTGACTGAGCATGCACAGTTGTAATGGTCTAGATGAATGCGCGCAAAAGGAACTATGTCCATTGCCGCTACCATCAACCCGATCACTTCCATGCACTGAGCTACGGAAGGAAGAGGAACGGAATGAAGAATTCGACAAGAGTCCAGAAGTTTTGTCTTTCTGGCCTCTGTTAGAAAAATCCTCATTTCTGAGGAGTCTATAATTGTTCCCAAGAAGGGAACCCTTGTTGACGGGGATAGAGAACTCTTTTCCACGTTCACTTTCCAGCCGTGAGATCTGAGAAAGGCCAGGACGATGTCCGTGTGAGCCTTTGCTCGAGGGAGGGACGACGCTTGAATCAGAATGTCGTCCAGGTAAGGTACTACTGCAATGCCCCTTGGTCTTAGCACCGCTAGAAGGGACCCTAGTACCCTTGTGAAAATCCTTGGAGCAGTGGCTAATCCGAAAGGAAGCGCCACGAACTGGTAATGTTTGTCCAGGAATGCAAACCTTAGGAACCGATGATGTTCCTTGTGGATAGGAATATGTAGATACGCATCCTTTAAATCCACCGTGGTCATGAATTGACCTTCCTGGATGGAGGGAAGGATAGTTCGAATGGTTTCCATCTTGAACGATGGGACCTTGAGAAATTTGTTTAAGATCTTGAGATCTAGGATTGGTCTGAACGTTCCCTCTTTTTTGGGAACTATGAACAGATTGGAGTAGAACCCCATCCCTTGTTCTCTCAATGGAACAGGATGAATCACTCCCATTTTTAACAGGTCTTCTACACAATGTAAGAACGCCTGTCTTTTTATGTGGTCTGAAGACAACTGAGACCTGTGGAACCTCCCCCTTGGGGGAAGTCCCTTGAATTCCAGAAGATAACCCTGGGAGACTATTTCTAGCGCCCAAGGATCCAGAACATCTCTTGCCCAAGCCTGAGCGAAGAGAGAGAGTCTGCCCCCCACCAGATCCGGTCCCGGATCGGGGGCCAATATTTCATGCTGTCTTGGTAGCAGTGGCAGGTTTCTTGGCCTGCTTTCCCTTGTTCCAGCCTTGCATTGGTCTCCAAGCTGGCTTGGCCTGAGAAGTATTACCCTCTTGCTTAGAGGACGTAGCACCTTGGGCTGGTCCGTTTTTACGAAAGGGACGAAAATTAGGTCTATTTTTTGCCTTGAAAGGCCGATCCTGAGGAAGGGCATGGCCCTTACCCCCAGTGATATCAGAGATAATCTCTTTCAAGTCAGGACCAAACAGCGTTTTCCCCTTGAAAGGAATGTTTAGTAGCTTGTTCTTGGAAGACGCATCAGCCGACCAAGATTTCAACCAAAGCGCTCTGCGCGCCACAATAGCAAACCCAGAATTCTTAGCCGCTAACTTAGCCAATTGCAAAGAGGCGTCTAGAGTGAAAGAATTAGCCAATTTGAGAGCATTGACTCTGTCCATAATCTCCTCATAAGGAGGAGAGTCACTATCGAGCACCTTAATCAGTTCATCAAACCAGAAATATGCGGCTGTAGTGACAGGGACAATGCATGAAATGGGTTGTAGAAGGTAACCCTGCTGAACAAACATCTTTTTAAGCAAACCTTCTAATTTTTTATCCATAGGATCTTTGAAAGCACAACTATCCTCTATGGGAATAGTGGTGCGTTTGTTTAAAGTAGAAACCGCTCCCTCGACCTTGGGGACTGACTGCCATAAGTCCTTTCTGGGGTCGACCATAGGAAACAATTTTTTAAATATGGGGGGAGGGACGAAAGGAATACCGGGCCTTTCCCATTCTTTATTAACAATGTCCGCCACCCGCTTGGGTATAGGAAAAGCTTCTGGGAGCCCCGGCACCTCTAGGAACTTGTCCATTTTACATAGTTTCTCTGGGATGACCAAATTTTCACAATCATCCAGAGTGGATAATACCTCCTTAAGCAAAATGCGGAGATGTTCCAATTTAAATTTAAAAGTAATCACATCAGATTCAGCCTGCTGAGAAATGTTCCCTAAATCAGTAATTTCTCCCTCAGACAAAACCTCCCTGGCCCCCTCAGATTGGGTTAGGGGCCCTTCAGAGATATTAATATCAGCGTCGTCATGCTCTTCAGTAACTAAAACAGAGCATCCACGCTTACGCTGACAAGGGTTCATTTTGGCTAGAATGTTTTTGACAGAATTATCCATTACAGCCGTTAATTGTTGCATAGTAAGGAGTATTGGCGCGCTAGATGTACTAGGGGCCTCCTGAGTGGGCAAGACTCGTGTAGACGAAGGAGGGAATGATGCAGTACCATGCTTACTCCCCTCACTTGAGGAATCATCTTGGGCATCATTGTCATTATCACATAAATCACATTTATTTAAATGAATAGGAATTCTGGCTTCCCCACATTCAGAACACAGTCTATCTGGTAGTTCAGACATGTTAAACAGGCATAAACTTGATAAGAAAGTACAAAAAAACGTTTTGAAATAAAACCGTTACTGTCACTTTAAATTTTAAACTGAACACACTTTATTACTGCAATTGCGAAAAAACATGAAGGAATTGTTCAAAATTCACCAAACTTTCACCACAGTGTCTTGAAGCCTTGAAAATATTGCACACCAATTTTGGAAGCTTTAACCCTTAAAATAACGGAACCGGAGCCGTTTTAAGCTTTAACCCCTTTACAGTCCCTGGTATCTGCTTTGCTGAGACCCAACCAAACCCAAAGGGGAATACGATACCAAATGACGCCTTCAGAAGTCTTTTATAAGTATCAGAGCTCCTCTCACATGCGACTGCATGCCATGCCTCTCAAAAACAAGTGCGCAACACCGGCGCGAAAATGAGACTCTGCCTATGCTTTGGGAAAGCCCCTAAAGAATAAGGTGTCTAAAACAGTGCCTGCCGATATTATTATATCAAAATACCCAGAATAAATGATTCCTCAAGGCTAAATAAGTGTTAATATCAATCGATTTAGCCCAAAAAAGGTCTACAGTCTAAATAAGCCCTTGTGAAGCCCTTATTTACAATCGTAATAAACATGGCTTACCGGATCCCATAGGGAAAATGACAGCTTCCAGCATTACATCGTCTTGTTAGAATGTGTCATACCTCAAGCAGCAAAGGACTGCAAACTGTTCCCCCAACTGAAGTTAATTGCTCTCAACAGTCCTGTGTGGAACAGCCATGGATTTTAGTTACGGTTGCTAAAATCATTTTCCTCATACAAACAGAATTCTTCATCTCTTTTCTGTTTCTGAGTAAATAGTACGTACCAGCACTATTTGAAAATAACAAACTCTTGATTGAATAATGAAAAACTACAGTTAAACACTAAAAAACTCTAAGCCATCTCCGTGGAGATGTTGCCTGTACAACGGCAAAGAGAATGACTGGGGTAGGCGGAGCCTAGGAGGGATCATGTGACCAGCTTTGCTGGGCTCTTTGCCATTTCCTGTTGGGGAAGAGAATATCCCACAAGTAAGGATGACGCCGTGGACCGGACACACCTATGTTGGAGAAAAGGGAGATGAAGGGAAGGGATGAGGAGGGATTTCTCCTGTCAATAATCAATTTCAAATACCATTTTTCCTCCTTTAGTTCCTACACAGTTCAGTGAAGAAAAAAAAAAAATTGTCTATTCACTACTTGCTTACCTGTCTTTAGTTTTTTTAACCTTTCCCTTCCAGGAAAGCTGCCATTGCTCTGAGTCTGCAGACTGCGCACAAATTCTGTGAATTCACATTTCCACGTTGATATATGGTGAAGTCTAGAGTGAGAATAAAAGTCTGATATAAAATTGGGGTCCGCTGTTTTAGGCAGCGGAGAAGGTGCCTTACTAGGCGAAAGTATGGTAGTGCTTTTTGTGCTTGAAGGCCCCTGGAGCGAGTGGTGAGCACCATTAATTTTTGTGTTATTGTGCAAATAAGATGAGGAGGGTGAACCTGGCATCGTTCTCAGAGGATTGCAAGAAATGTCCGCATTAATGTTTGGTTCCAACTGAGCTGATATGTTGTCTGTAACGGGGATGCTATTTGTGTCTTGCTTTTCTTGTTGCGGTAATAAAAGAAGTCCATTTGTCAGACAGTTATTTGTAAGCACTGAGTTATCCAGTGGCTTTAAGGCACTGTTAGAGCTGCAGTTGTGTTTGTTATATATGGCTGCATTGATTTTCTGGGTTAGTAGTCCATTGGGCTTGTGATCAGAAAAGACCTTCTCTAAATCCCACAAATCAAATTCATCTTCAAGCTGCTTCTCCTCATTCCATTCTACCCCATTTGCTTGGACAGTGTTTTCTTCTTCAGAGAAAGGGGGGATAGAATGGCTCCTAGATGCAATACATAAATGTGCACAAATTAAGTTTCAGTTTGTTAATGACTCCCTGCTGTTAACTTAAAAGGGACAGTCTACTCTAGAATTGTTATTGTTTAGAAAAATAGAGAATCCCTTTTTTTACCCATTCCCCAGTTTTGCATAACCAACACAATTATAATAATACACGTTTTACCGCAGTGATTACCTTGTATCTAAGCCTCAGCAGACTGCCCTCTTATTTCAGTTCTTTTGACAGACTTGCATTTTAGCCAATACGTGCTGACTCCTAGGTAACTCTACGGGTGTGAGCACAATGTTAGCTATATTGCACTCATGAACTAGCACAATCTAGCAGTAAAAGACTGTAAAAATGCACTGAGATGAGGCGGCCTTCATGGGCTTAGAAATTAGCATATGAGGCTATATAGGTTTAGCTTTCAACAAAGAACAAAGCACATTTGATGATAAAAGTAAATTAGAAAGTTTTTAAAAAAAATAACTTCTGTTTGGTGAATATCAAACTGAAACCATATAAATATATGCAGGAAACATTCTCTGCATTCAACTATCATTTTGCAGGCAGAGCAATGTTATGAAGCCACTGTTTATAAAAGCAGGACATATTTTCAAGTATTACAGTGATTTCTTTTTAATGGCCAATTGCCAATGAATCCTTGATCTAATCCCCCAGTATGGCTGGACAGAGACTCAAATACTATATTTGTTTTAGGCATAGAAAATCACCACCTACTAAACAAAAATCTTGGTTACAAAACAAAAAAAGCAAAAAGAAAGTTGATAAACACCATTGCTTGCAAAACTATTTAAAATGTAGGAGCTACCTAGATTAGAGAGGAGCAAGGGGATGATATTATATAAGAGTGGATAAAGAAGATGTCTAAAAGTTAATAGCAACAACTAGGCTTTAAGGTACTATGGCTCTTATGATCTGTCAAGTCCTGGTGGTTGCAAATAAGGGGAAAAGAGCTAAGAAAGGTATTACCATAATGCCTGATAAAAATGCCCTTGTTCTGGGGGGGCGGAGCTAGCAGCCAAGCTGGTAAGACGCACTTCAGATCAGCTCCGGCTATAGCAGTCTGAAAAGTCTGATTTTAGCGCTAAAAAGCAGCAAAAAAGTTTATTAGAACAGATGGACAGTACACAAGAACACCACCAGTAAACCTCGTTTGAAGAAAAAAAGAGAACTTTGTGGATCGAGCTGTTTGCCTTCGAGACCGGCCTCCCGCTATCGATCTGCCGGCTGTATCTACAGAACCAGAGGGGAGGCGAGAATCTGGACTGGAGCGGAGATACCAGAGAAATATAGATAACAAGGACGCCAGCTGAGGATAATTCAGAAATCCTACACGTGTCACGCCCGTCTCGGCAACTAATTGCTTGTTGCTCAGGAACTAAAACCTGTGACTCAACAGATCCGCTGGATTTAACACCCTAGTGTGACTAATTTGCACGTTTATAGTGAAGCATTAGAGTTTGAAGCACCACTTACCTTCCCCACTGGCCTTACTCTTTTCTCCATAAAACAGACTGCTCAACTCAAAAATAACATAATTTATGCTTACCTGATAAATTCCTTTCTCCTGTAGTGTAGTCAGTCCACGGGTCATCCATTACTTATGGGATTATATCTCCTCCCTAACAGGAAGTGCAAGAGGATCACCCAAGCAGAGCTGCTATATAGCTCCTCCCCTCTACGTCATACCCAGTCATTCGACCGAAACCAAACGAGAAAGGAGAAACTATAGGGTGCAGTGGTGACTGGAGTTTAAGTTAAAAAATTTTAGACCTGCCGTAAACAACAGGGCGGGCCGTGGACTGACTACACTACAGGAGAAAGGAATTTATCAGGTAAGCATAAATTATGTTTTCTCCTGTTAAGTGTAGTCAGTCCACGGGTCATCCATTACTTATGGGATACCAATACCAAAGCTAAAAGTACACGGATGACGGGAGGGAAAGGCAGGATCTTTACACGGAAGGAACCACTGCCTGTAGAACCTTTCTCCCAAAAACAGCCTCCGAAGAAGCAAAAGTGTCAAATTTGTAAAATTTTGAAAAAGTATGAAGTGAAGACCAAGTTGCAGCCTTGCAAATCTGTTCAACAGAGGCCTCATTCTTAAAGGCCCAAGTGGAAGCCACAGTTCTAGTAGAATGAGCTGTAATCCTTTCAGGAGGCTGCTATCCAGCAGTCTCATATGCTAAACGTATTATGCTACGAAGCCAAAAAGAGAGAGAGGTAGCCGAAGCTTTTTGACCTCTCCTTTGTCCAGAATAAACGACAAACAGGGAAGAAGTTTGACGAAAATCCTTAGTTGCCTGCAAATAAAATTTCAGGGCACGGACGACGTCCAGATTGTGCAGAAGTCGTTCCTTCTTTGAAGAAGGGTTAGGGCACAATGATGGAACAACAATCTCTTGATTGATACTCCTGTTAGTGACTACCTTAGGTAAGAACCCAGGCTTTGTACGCAGAACTACCTTGTCTGAATGAAAAATCAGATAAGGAGAATCACAATGTAAGGCCGATAACTCAGAGACTCTTCGAGCCGAGGAAATAGCCATTAAAAACAGAACTTTCCAGAGATCAGTTCCGGAGGAGGAGCCCAGGTGTATGGTCAGGTGAGACACCTGCTCAGCACTACCTCCACTGCAAGCAGTTGGCGGAATTTTCGCGCCTAAGCCCTTACACTTTGGGAGGCTTGCTCAGCAAATCTATCGCTGCCATACTTATTGCACCTGGTTATTAGCCCTATCCGTGCATCTCATACTGCTATAGAAGGAAGATGAAGAAGAAAACTACGCTGTAATGTATTTGTGAAAGTGCTTCCTTATAACTGAATTGAAGCAGAGGACGGACCCTGATTAAAGCTAGGAGGTCTCCTGGTCTGGAGCCTCCACCTGGGTTACCCCTGGCTTGCCGGTCGAACCCGGCGCGGTGACCCGCCTCCTCCATACTGACTTCTAAGACAGTTATCTGGCCCTACCTGCAAGTTCCGCTGGGTTGTTGTAGGGGTGAGAACGCCGGACGAGTCGGCCCCCAGTGGATTCATCGCGCTTCCTGTCTCTGGGGTGGAAGGTTGCCTCACGGTTGCTCCCGGTCCGCTGTCTCCTCCCACCGGTGCTGCGTGAGGGACACGGACCGTCATCTGTTCCTGGTTTGTTCTCTCAGGTCACAGCCTGCCTCTTCTGCTGCCCGTTGATTCCAGCACTGGTCTGTCTGAGTGCTGTTTGACTTTTCCGGCAGCTGTGGTTAGGTGCACCCCCTTCCCACCGGTGCTGCGAGAGGGGGGATGTGCTGAAGAGGAGCACCTTGTTCAAGACGTCTGGAAACTGGCAGGGGGTAACGTACTGACTGAAAATTTTGTGCCCCTCTTTTCCCTTCCTCTTTTTGACATAATTATATCTCCAAAGGAGAAAGAGCAGGAGTTACTTTGAGAAGAGGAAAGTAAAAACGGACACCTTGCATCTGGGTATATACAAGCAAGGCCTGATAAGGCTTAAGTTCAATGACATTATTTTACCTGGCAGCTGGTTATGACACTGATCTCACCTATACTATTGTTATTTATTTATTTTTCTTTTTTTTCTCTTTTTCTGTCTTTGCCTGGTTTAGACCTAAAAATACCCAAAATTGTTCAATCTTAAGTGTGCTTAGTAATTTAAGCTAATAACTTATACAATTGGGATTTGTATATATTAAGTTAATGATTTAAATTGTGGAAATTGGGCTTAATTTTGTTTATTAATTAATCCTAGGGAGGTGCTTTCTTTTGTTTCTCCCCCTATTGATATTCAGACTTTGAATTTTGGTCTAGATTCTCATACCGCCCCTAAGCAAACAACTGTTAAATTAGTACATTTATTTCCTAAGTTTTCATGCAGAGGTAAGGAATCCTGAATTAAGATAATTAACTGGGGTTGCTGATAACTAAGCAAGAAATTATAAGTTCTAATTCTAGAATTTTGTAAATTCTATACAGTGGATAATTGGTTTAGAAATTCCTATCTCTGACTGTGTTCCCTTTTTATTGAGGGGATAATTCTAGTCCCCTGGTTACTTGATTATGACTGTTTAGCAACTTTTTGTCTTATAGGTAGCAAACTAGTGCGCCAGAAATTGTAAAATCATTTGTATCTAAGCACTGTAATACCTCTGTGGCTTATATGTATTTTTTCTTATATATGTGCTGAGAAGAGACCCCAAAGCCTGAGAGGCAGACCTAAGGGCTTGGACTAAGGAAGGGAAACCTCCATTATTTCTAGGATACTTTGCACCCAGAAACCTAGGAGATTCCTTATAAGCTGGTTCTGGTTTAATTTAAATGTTTTTTCTTCTTTTTTTTTTTTTTTTTTTTTTTTTGCCTGTATAGTCCCAATACATACATAGTCTGTTGAAGTCAGTAATCTATAGAAAGTAAAAATATCTAACAGCTACAATTTTTGTTCTTAAAAAAAAAAAAAAAAAAAAAAATTTTTTATTTTTTTATTTTTTTTTTCTGATACAAAATTAACTTCATATTAAGTATTTACTTAGTGAATTAGAGTTAGAGGTAAATCAGAGGGTATAATATTTCTGGATATACTCTTGATCTTAGGCTGAGGATTTCTAAAAAAAAAAGAATAAAAAAAGAAAAAAAAAAGCCCTAATCACTTTCTCATATTTTCACTCACTCCCCTTCCCTCACTGTTCCTTACTATACGTTATCACTTTAAGGGGGTTAACCCCTTCGAATTAGTTAATACCCCAGATTTTGCACATCACATTCACAGATTGATGGACAAATTTATTAATACACAGGTTAAAACGTCCCCCCTAAATATGTCAGCGAGGCAAAGGGATAAAAAAATCTAAGGCCTCAACAGAAGTCACGGCCGACATTCACTCTACCATCACTACCTTCCCTCACACAAACACATCACTTGATTTACAAACACTTGTTTCAAATATATCAGAAGCCTTAACACCTAAATTTGATGCCCTCAAAAACGAAATAAAACAGGATATAGTGTCACTAACAACCGAAATTCGCCAATTCTCTAGTAGATTGAGCGAGGCGGAACAAAGAATCTCTGATTTAGAGGATATGATGGGCAATCATACTGATAAAATAGACTCCTTGAACTCTAAACTTATTAAAACCCAGTCTAAATTGGAAGACCTAGAAAACCGTGCAAGACGCAATAATTTTAGGGTGATAGGGGTCCCTGAGGAAAAACAATACGAAGATCTTACTAAATTCTTAACTAAAACATTACCACAATTACTCCAAATTCCACTAACTCACCCACAGATAGTCCTCGAAAGAGCACACAGGTTAGGCTGGCAACCTCCAGACAAAGAAAACCCTAGACCAAGACCAATTATAGCAAAAACACTTAACTATCAAGACAAAGTTTTACTTTTACAATCTTATAAAAAAAAACAACCTATCCTCTTAGGGGAAACTAAAATAATGCTTTTTCAGGATTTTTCAGCTGAAACATCAGCCAAGAGGAGGGAGCTGGCCCCAGTCTGCACTAGATTAATAAATCAAGGATATCGAGCCACCATCATTTACCCAGCCAGACTGAAAATCATAATAGAGAACCAGACACATTTCTTTGATTCAGCCAGGGAGGCAGAAAAATTTATAAGTCAATCCTCTGCTCCAGATCAAGGGCTAAGACTTCAGGCAATGACTAACACCTAAGCATAGTTAACTAAACCTGAGCTATAGCCTCTCTCTTTCTCTCTTTTATTGGTATACACAAAGAGGAACTCCAGCACTCCAGTATTAGAAAAAGGCAATTTTATTAAGCAACGTTTCGGGGTCACAGCCCCTTCCTCATGCTATATCTTTATTAAACAACACATCACCATTTAAATACCCTCCTCTAGGCGCCAAAAATGCACCTACATTGGGGGATTGTCTCCCTCTAGTGGTTACTTGTGGTCACTATACCAAATGTATATACTATTTCCTAAGTGATATATATTGCTACTTATAAACACATTACATTATGCTTACAACTATACAGGAATATACAACAATATCAAAAATGCATAAATGTATGACAAATGCCTAAATGTATGAAAAATCTTATCTACAAATGTATAAAAGAATTATTTTGTAAAACAAATGTTTAAAAAATATATATGAAGATGCAGATATCTCTATTTTTTGTATGTTTTACTCTACTCAATTAATATAGGTTCACTTACTCAAAGCTCATTTTCCAAAATCATATTGCTA
Organism: Bombina bombina; assembly: GCF_027579735.1. Classification (NCBI taxonomy): domain Eukaryota; kingdom Metazoa; phylum Chordata; class Amphibia; order Anura; family Bombinatoridae; genus Bombina; species Bombina bombina. The sequence continues at coordinate 788,560,756 of NC_069501.1, read as the reverse complement.
TTTGGATAATCATAGGGGGAATATATGGAAAAGCAGACTTATATTATGTTCAAATCTTGTTATGCAATATTATACCCTTGGATAAACTACTTGGATAAGCTACTAAAAGAAATATGCTCCTTGGAGGAAGTGATGCTTTAGAATAAACTTTAGAAAAAACATATAATGCTTTTAGAAAAAACAAGACAAGTCATAATCTCTATTGAGACCCCTAGGTTGAAGTGTAGCTAGTTGGTGTATCCACCATATTTCCCTTTGTTGGAGGAGACGTTCCCTATCCATTCCATTTCTATTGGGGCCTACATGGTCTATTATCTGCCACCTCATCTGGCTGACACTATGTCCTATTTCCCAGTGACAAATATCTCCTGTTCACCATGGATGTGAAAAGTCTTTACACCTCTATAAAACATGAAACAGGGATAGCTGTTATAAGGAAGACATTGATGGTGGACAGGGGATATGGTCATGGTCAGGTTAATTTTATCGAAGATCTTTTGAGATTGATCCTTTACTGGAACTACTTTTTGATCCTTTACTGGAACTACTTATTGATCCTTTACTGGAACTACTTTTTGTTTCAGGACCAGTGGTATGTCCAGATAAGAGGCACTGCTATGGGCTCCAACGTTGCCCCATCATACGCCAATCTCTTCATGAAGGAAATTGAGGAAAATTGTGTATATCAAAATGCATTGTTTAGAAAGTATGGGGCAGTATGGCTCCGCTACATTGATGATGTGTTTGGTGTATGGTGGGGCAACGTGGAGTCCCTCCTACAGTTCGTTAAAGAGCTGAATACAGAAGTAAGAGGTTTAGAATTCACTGTAAATTACAGTGAGGAATATGTAGCCTTTTTAGACACGAAAGTCATCAAAGCGGGTAGACTTTTAGAGTTTGATTTACACTGTAAAGAAACGGACAAAAATAACCTCCTTCTATACAATAGTTTTCACCCCCGAAATTTGATAGAGTCACTTCCTAGAAGCCAACTACTCAGAGTAGATAGGATTGTAAGCTCTAATGACAGGAAATCCCATAGGTTCAAAGAAATGAAAGAAAAATTCACTAATAGGGGATACCCTGACAAATTATTGGATAATACACTTACTGAATTGGATAAAACTAGGAGTAGGAACACAGACAAGAATATGGATAGAATGGTTTTTGTGAGCCAATATAATCCACTCAGTAACAAAATTGCTAAACTAATACGCCAAAATTGGCATATTTTAGAGGAATGCAACAAGGGAGTCACATATTTTAAAAAACCACCACTCATGGCCTATAAAAGGGTCAAGAGCCTAAGAGACCAGCTTGTTAAAACAGACTTGGGGACCACGGGTAAAATACAGCAGACAATCACTGGGAAAAAGAGAGTAGGTACGTTCCCCTGTTACAATTGCATGAGTTGCCATTCGATCATTAAAGGAGAGAATTTCCACCACCCTCAAAGTGGTAGGAAATACAATATCAAAGGCTTCTATACCTGCGAGACAACTCATGTAATTTACCGTATAAAATGCCCATGTTCCTTGGTTTATATCGGCGAGACTACTCGCAAGGCCCGTGACCGTATGAGTCAGCACAGATCGAACATTAGGTGTAATAACAAAGATGCCCCAGTCTCAAGTCATTTCCTAGAGAAAGGACATAGTGTCAGCCAGATGAGGTGGCAGATAATAGACCGTGTAGGCCCCAATAGAAATGGAATGGATAGGGAACGTCTCCTCCAACAAAGGGAAATGTGGTGGATACACCAACTAGCTACACTTCAACCTAGGGGTCTCAATAGAGATTATGACTTGTCTTGTTTTTTCTAAAAGCATTATATGTTTTTTCTAAAGTTTATTCTAAAGCATCACTTCCTCCAAGGAGCATATTTCTTTTAGTAGCTTATCCAAGTAGTTTATCCAAGGGTATAATATTGCATAACAAGATTTGAACATAATATAAGTCTGCTTTTCCATATATTCCCCCTATGATTATCCAAATAGCAATATGATTTTGGAAAATGAGCTTTGAGTAAGTGAACCTATATTAATTGAATAGAGTAAAACATACAAAAAATAGAGATATCTGCATCTTCATATATATTTTTTAAACATTTGTTTTACAAAATAATTCTTTTATACATTTGTAGATAAGATTTTTCATACATTTAGGCATTTGTCATACATTTATGCATTTTTGATATTGTTGTATATTCCTGTATAGTTGTAAGCATAATGTAATGTGTTTATAAGTAGCAATATATATCACTTAGGAAATAGTATATACATTTGGTATAGTGACCACAAGTAACCACTAGAGGGAGACAATCCCCCAATGTAGGTGCATTTTTGGCGCCTAGAGGAGGGTATTTAAATGGTGATGTGTTGTTTAATAAAGATATAGCATGAGGAAGGGGCTGTGACCCCGAAACGTTGCTTAATAAAATTGCCTTTTTCTAATACTGGAGTGCTGGAGTTCCTCTTTGTGTATACCATTGACAGATTATTGGGGGGCTGTGGCAGTGCCCCTGGTCTCCTGTGCACCCGGACCTCTGTGCTGTGCTCACTCTTGGACTGTGTTTCTCTCTTTTATGGCAGCTCACCATAAGGATGGTAAACGAGGCCCTCGGTGGTCCTCGGTTGTGTTTCTGTGTTTTTTTTTTTTTTTTGTTTGTTTTTTTTCTTCTCTCTCTCTTCTTCTTTTTTCCCTTACGATAAATTTAGATGGCCAACACGATTAATAGATTTAGACTGACCTCCTGGAGTATTGGGGGTATTACCTCCCCAATCAAACGAAAAACAATAATAGCACATTTAAGAAGAATTCATACTGATATTGCCTTTATACAGGAAACCCATTTAAAGACAGAAGAAATATTAAAACTCAAATGCTCATGGGTTAAAGAAGTTTTATTTTCACCTAGCAAACAGAGAAAGGGAGGAGTAGCAATTCTTTTGGGGAAAAAGCTAAATTATCAAATTTTTCATACAAAAAATGACTCTGAGGGAAGATTTATCATGGTAAAAATTAAGATTGATAAAGTAATATACACATTATGCAACATCTATGCCCCTAATGTTATTAATTGGTCTTTTTGGGAAACATTGCAGGCAGACATTATGATCTATAAAGAGGGTTACCTGATAGTTGGAGGGGACTTTAATATGGCACCCCAATATCCCTTAGATAGATTAAGACAACATCCATTGGCCCCCAGAACTAAAAGAGATAATATTGAATCCAAATTGTTTAACAGACTTTTTCAAAATCTTGGGGTTAGGGATATCTGGAGGTCACAAAATCCGGACTTAAGGGATTACACATGCCTTTCCAAGGTGCATAAATCACTCTCAAGGATAGATCTTCTTCTCTTGGACGAAGAATTATGTAAAACGAGAGTAATGGCAGGAATTCTTCCTATATGTATCTCTGACCACGCCCCTATTTTCTTGGAGTTCCAAGCTAGTGACCCCACTACTACAAGTAATCGATTTCATTTCCCATCATACCTAGCCATGGATCTCAAATTTAAGAATTGGGTAAAACTTAAGTTAGAAGAATATATATCTTTTAATCAGGATTATATCAATCGTCCCACCATTTTCTGGGAGACAGCAAAAGCAGTGATCAGAGGTGAGATTCTGGCATATTGTATTAGGAGGACAAAGAAATTGAAATTTAGGGAGAAAGAAATCTTAAAAGCAGTATCTAATACATACAATTGCTATCTTCTACAAAAAACATCCAGCACCTGGGAACGATATACCCAGGCGCTGAAAGATAGAGATACTTTTCTTCTCTATAAGACTTCTCAGAAGGAGCTGAGATTCCAAGCTAAACTTTACAGATATGGTAGTAAGTCGGGTAAACTTTTAGCAAGATTAGTTAAAAAAGATAAAGAGGTTTTCCTAATTGACTCCCTATTTGAAGATGGTAAACTGATAACAAAAATGGACGATATATCACAGATATTTTTATCCTATTATAAAGATTTATATTCTTTAAAAAACTCAAATATACCTGCTCGCGAAGATTTCTGGAGTAAGATTGTATCCTCATCACTATTACCTGACCAGATTGAAAATCTGAATCTCCCGATCACTGAAATGGAAGTATCAAGAGCAATTCATGACTTATCTTTGAATAAAGCTCCAGGCCCGGATGCCCTCCCCAACGAATTTTACAAAATTGCAAAGTTAACAATCTTGCCATATCTAACCTCATTATATAACAACATATATACAAAGGGTAACCCCCCTTCTCCTAATTTTGCAGCTTCCTGCACTACGCTGATCCTTAAGCAAGGTAAGGACCCAAAGAGGAAGGAGTCATATAGACCCATAGCCTTGCTTAATTCAGATTACAAGATTCTTACCACCATTCTGGCCTCGAGACTCCAAACAATTCTTCCTGGTGTTATTCATAAGGACCAAGCGGGCTTTATGTCCAAGCGTAATTCTTCAGCTAAGATAAGAGAATTGCTTCTTACTATTGATTTTTTCAGTACTAGGGAGAGTTTGGGGGCTGGAGGGCAGGGGGTCACTCCTGATCTAGCTGTTATAGCAATAGATGCCGAGAAGGCTTTTGATTCAATACACCATGATCATTTAATTCACTCCTTGCAACATTTCGGTTTTAATGGTAATTTCCTTAACTTTGTTAGCAATCTATATAATGTAGCGTCTACAAAAATGTTAATTAATGGCTCGACTTCTTCAGATATTTGGCTTAAAAGAGGTACTCGTCAGGGGTGCCCTCTCTCCCCACTCCTCTTTAATGTTTCCATTGAACCCTTGGCCATATGCATTAGGCAACAGTTGGAGGGGATTAAGATTGGCACGGAAGAGCTTAAAATTGCTCTGTATGCCGATGATGTTCTTATTTATATGTCTAACAGTGCCAACAATATTCCTAAACTTATATCCATCATTGAACAATTTGGTTCCTTCTCCGGGTACAGAGTGAATACCACAAAATCGGAACTTATGTGGATCAAACCCCCCAAGGAACCTATGCTAAACATACCCTTCAAAATAGTCTCCAGAGCTTTTAAATATCTAGGGTTAATGATTTCACCTAATCCGGAAAAATGGTATAACCTTAACATTACCCCAGTTCTTAATAGAGTTATGAAGACTCTTAAAAATTGGCAGAATCTCCCCCTCTCGTTGTCAGGCCGCATAGCCTTATATAAAATGATTTGTCTTCCCAAAATTTTATATGTAATACAAAACATTTCATTGATCATAAGGGGAAGAGATTTGACAATATTTAACACTTCTCTGAGAAAATTCCTGTGGCAAAATAAAAAACCCAGAATTTCCTTACTTAAACTTTCTCTCCCCAGAGAACTAGCGGGCCTGGCTCTACCAGACTTAAAACTTTATAACTATGCCTTTCTACTACGCCTAATTATGGACTGGGTACATGAGAGAGACTACGTCACTAACAATAATCTAGAAAGGAACATAACACATCCATATCTCCCTTTAGCAACTATTCACTGTAATGCTGCTCAATTATCAAAGGAGGTGAAAAAGATGAGAACAATCTATAACCCCCTTCAAGCCTGGTGGAAAGTGTGTAAACTCTTAGGTGTTGAACATAGGATTTCTAAGTTCATGCCACTATCAGGTAACCCTCAATTTCAAGCGGGAGTTCAATTTTCACCTTTCCAGAGATGGCATAAGGTAGGTCTAAGAAAGCTCTCTCAGTTACTAGATTTTGAAAGGACATGCATAAAAACCTTTGGCGCATTGAGAGCGGAATATAAACTCCCTCAAAAAGATTTCTTTGCGTATTTACAAGCAAGGCATTTCGCATCTAATATAATAAGCACTTACGGTTGGAATTGGTCCCAGGGGCCAATAGAGAAATGGCTTATCTTAGCTAAAATTGGTACTATGTCAATTTCAACCAGTTATACAGATTTGAGCTCTACAAAAGGAGCCTCTAATCTGGAAAAAATCTCCACTAACTGGGCTCCTGCTTTAAGGCAAAGTTTTATAGAGACTAGTTGTATCCAATTCTCAATTGCGGAAACTAAACGAGTCACTCTTTCTTCCACATGGAGAGAATCTCACATTAAATTATTATTAATGACTTTCTTTACTCCAGAAAAGGGAGCGCGGTATGGTAATTTTAAATTTAGTTCTTGCCCTAAATGTTCCCTTCCCTCTGCTAATCTTATACATATGTTTTGGGATTGCCCAAAGCTGCAACAATTTTGGTCTAAACTACAATACTGGCTTAATACTATTCTGGGAACCTCCTCTCTGAGATTAGAGGTATCTCACATTATATTTTTATGGAAGGACTTAGAAGCTCAGATAGGCAATTCCAAAATTGTTAATATGGCCATATTAGCAGCCAGATACTTAATTCTCAGAAAATGGCGGGGAGGGACTGTCCCCAGTATTCCGGAGGTCAAAAACTGTCTAAAAAAACAATGTACTCTTGAGCAAATGGATACTAATTTAAATGAGGAACGAGAGGTCATTTCATTCTTTAAGAAGTGGGCATTTTTTATAAAATCTTTTCCTTCAAGTGAAATTGACCTCCTGATTCATCCATTTAGAAACTCAGAAATGGTGTTGTTGGGCTTATGGTAATTCATTCACTCTCTCTCCTTGTTTATTTTTTCCCTTTATTTCCTTTTTTTTTTTTTTTTTTTTTTTTTTTCCCTCTTAGTTCTTTTACTTGTTTGTTTGTACGTCGGTTGTTTGTTGCTGTTGGGTTCACCCCAGTTAAGGATGAGGATTGCCGATTAAGTTATTGTCAGTTCTTAACTGGACGTATTTTAAGTTATAGGGGGAAAGTTAAACCTCTCCAACAGGTGATCATTTAATTGAGTGGAATAAACACTGAAATTTAGCATTAGGCAGGTTAGCCTAACACAAGGTACACTTCTTCCTTTTTTGGTTCTTGTTTGTTTTTTCTTTTTTTTTTTCTTCTATGTTTTTTATTTTTTTTTTTTTTATTTTATTTTTAGTTATATGTTTTTGTGTATTTATGAGTGTTCATTTGTCTCTTTATTTTACTTAATTAGGAAAAGCCCAACTAGGTGTACAAATATTTCATATAAAGGGATCAGTAATTTGGTATGTGATATGTGAAATTTTCCATTTAAAATTGTTTTGTTTTGTAATATATTTTGTTTTATCTGGCCCTGTGAGGCACAAAGAGATTGAATTAATTTGATTGTACACTCTGTTGGTTATAAATAAACATTTAAAAAAAAAAAAAAAAAAACAGAACTTTCCAAGATAACAGCTTGATATCAATGGAATGAAGGGGTTCAAACGGAACACCTTGCAGAACGTTAAGAACTAAGTTTAAGCTCCACGGCGGAGCAACAGTCTTAAACACAGGCTTAATCCTAGCCAAAGCCTGACAAAAAGCCTGAACGTCTGGAACTTCTGACAGACGTTTGTGTAAAAGGATAGACAGAGCTGAGATCTGTCCCTTTAACAAACTAGCAGATAAACCCTTTTCTAAACCTTCTTGTTGAAAAGACAATATCCTAGGAATCCTAACCTTACTCCATGAGTAACTCTTGGATTCGCACCAATATAAGTATTTACGCCATATTTTATGGTAAATTTTTCTGGTAATAGGTTTCCTAGCCTGTATTAAGGTATCAATCACTGACTCCGAGAATCCCCGCTTTGATAGAATCAAGCGTTCAATCTCCATGCAGTCAGCCTCAGAGAAATTAGATTTGGATGTTTGAAAGGACCCTGAATCAGAAGGTCCTGTCTCAGAGGCAGAGACCAAGGTGGACAGGACGACATGTCCACTAGATCTGCATACCAGGTCCTGCGTGGCCACGCAGGCGCTATTAGAATCATCGATGCTCTCTCCTGTTTGATCCTGGCAATCAATCGAGGAAGCATCGGGAAGGGTGGAAACACATAAGCCATGTTGAAAACCCAAGGTGCTGTCAGAGCATCTATCAGTACCGCTCCCGGGTCCCTGGACCTGGATCCGTAACAAGGAAGCTTGGCGTTCTGGCGAGACGCCATGAGATCCAGATCTGGTTTGCCCCAATGCTGAAGCAGTTGGGCAAACACCTCCGGATGAAGTTCCCACTCCCCCGGATGAAAAGTCTGCCGACTTAGGAAATCCGCCTCCCAGTTCTCCACGCCTGGGATGTGGATCGCTGACAGGTGGCAAGAGTGAGACTCTGCCCAGCGAATTATCTTTGAGACTTCCATCATCGCTAGGGAACTCCTTGTCCCTCCCTGATGGTTGATGTAAGCCACAGTCGTGATGTTGTCCGACTGAAACTTGATGAACCTCAGAGTTGCTAACTGAGGCCAAGCCAGAAGGGCATTGAAAACTGCTCTTAATTCCAGAATGTTTATTGGAAGGAGTCTCTCCTCCTGAGTCCATGATCCCTGAGCCTTCAGGGAATTCCAGACAGCGCCCCAACCTAGCAGGCTGGCGTCTGTTGTTACAATCGTCCAATCTGGCCTGCTGAAGGGCATCCCCCTGGACAGATGTGGCCGAGAAAGCCACCATAGGAGAGAATCTCTGGTCTCTTGATCCAGATTTAGCATAGGGGACAAATCTGAGTAATCCCCATTCCACTGACTTAGCATGCACAATTGCAGCGGTCTGAGATGCAGGCGTGCAAAAGGTACTATGTCCATTGCCGCTACCATTAAGCCGATTACCTCCATGCATTGAGCCACTGACGGGTGTTGAATGGAATGAAGGACACGGCAAGCATTTAGAAGTTTTGATAACCTGTCCTCTGTCAGGTAAATTTTCATTTCTACAGAATCTATAAGAGTCCCCAAGAAGGGAACTCTTGTGAGTGGCAATAGAGAACTCTTTTCTACGTTCACCTTCCACCCATGCGACCTTAGAAATGCCAGAACTAACGCTGCATGAGACTTGGCAGTTTGGAAACTTGACGCTTGTATCAGAATGTCGTCTAGGTACGGAGCTACCGCTATTCCTCGCGGTCTTAGTACCGCCAGAAGAGAACCCAGAACCTTTGTAAAGATTCTTGGAGCTGTAGCTAACCCGAAGGGAAGAGCTACAAACTGGTAATGCCTGTTTAGGAAGGCAAACCATAGATACCGGTAATGATCCTTGTGAATTGGTATGTGAAGGTAGGCATCCTTTAAATCCACTGTGGTCATGTACTGACCCTTTTGGATCATAGGTAAGATGGTCCGAATAGTTTCCATTTTGAACGATGGAACTCTTAGGAATTTGTTTAGGATCTTTAAGTCCAAGATTGGTCTGAAGGTTCCCTCTTTTTTGGGAACCACAAACAGATTTGAGTAAAACCCTTGCCCGTGTTCCGACCGCGGAACTGGGTGGATCACTCCCATTAGTAAAAGGTCTTGTACACAGCGTAGAAACGCCTCTTTCTTTATCTGGTTTGCTGACAACCTTGAAAGATGAAATCTCCCTTTTGGAGGAGAAGCTTTGAAGTCCAGAAGATATCCCTGAGATATGATCTCTAACGCCCAGGGATCCTGCACATCTCTTGCCCAAGCCTGGGCGAAGAGAGAAAGTCTGCCCCCCACTAGATCTGTTTCCGGATCGGGGGCCCTCACTTCATGCTGTCTTAGGGGCAGCAGCAGGTTTTCTGGCCTGCTTGCCCTTGTTCCAGGACTGGTTAGGTTTCCAGCCCTGTCTGTAGCGAGCAACAGTTCCTTCCTGTCTTGGAGCGGAGGAAGTTGATGCTGCTCCTGCCTTGAAGTTACGAAAGGCACGAAAATTAGACTGTTTAGCCCTTGGTTTGGCCCTGTCTTGAGGCAGGGCATGGCCCTTACCTCCAGTAATGTCAGCGATAATTTCTTTCAAACCGGGCCCGAATAATGTCTGCCCTTTGAAAGGGATGTTAAGCAATTTAGATTTAGAAGTCACATCGGCTGACCAGGATTTAAGCCACAGCGCTCTACGCGCTTGAATGGCGAATCCGGAGTTCTTAGCCGTAAGCTTAGTTAAGTGTACTACGGCATCAGAAATAAATGAATTAGCTAGCTTAAGGACTTTAAGCTTATCTATAATCTCATCCAATGGAGCTGAGCTAAGGGTCTCTTCCAGAGACTCAAACCAGAATGCCGCCGCAGCCGTGACAGGCGCAATGCATGCAAGGGGTTGTAATATAAAACCTTGCTGAACAAACATTTTCTTAAGGTAACCCTCTAACTTTTTATCCATTTGGATCTGAAAAAGCACAGCTATCCTCCACCGGGATAGTGGTGCGCTTAGCCAGAGTAGAAACTGCTCCCACCACCTTAGGGACCGTCTGCCATAAGTCCCGTGTGGTGGCGTCTATTGGAAACATTTTTCTAAATATAGGAGGGGGTGAAAAAGGCACACCGGGTCTATCCCACTCCTTGTTAACAATTTCTGTAAGCATTTTAGGTATAGAAAAAACGTCAGTACACGCCGGTACCGCAAAATATTTATCCAGCCTACATATTTTCTCTGGAATTGCAACCGTGTTACAATCATTCAGAGCCACTAATACCTCCCCTAGTAATACACGGAGGTTCTCAAGCTTAAATTTAAAATTTGAAATGCCTGAGTCCAGTTTACTTGGATCAGATCCGTCACCCACAGAATGAAGCTCTCCGTCCTCATGTCCTGCAAATTGTGACGCAGTATCAGACATGGCTCTATTATTATCAGCACACTCTGTTCTTACCCCAGAGTGATCGCGTTTACCCCTAAATTCTGGCAATTTAGATAGTACTTCAGTCATAACATTAGCCATGTCTTGCAAAGTGATTTGTATGGGCCGCCCTGATGTACTTGGCGCCACAATATCACGCACCTCCTGAGCGGGAGGCGAAGGTACTGACACGTGAGGAGAGTTAGTCGGCATAACTTCCCCCTCGTTGTCTGGTGAAATTTTCTTCACATGTACAGATTGGCTTTTATTTAAAGTAGCATCAATGCAATTAGTACACAAATTTCTATTGGGCTCCACATTGGCCTTTAAACATATTGAACAAAGAGATTCATCTGTGTCAGACATGTTTAAACAGACTAGCAATGAGACTAGCAAGCTTGGAAAATACTTTTCAAATAAATTTACAAACAATATAAAAAACGTTACTGTGCCTTTAAGAAGCACAAAAAACTGTCACAGTTGAAATAACAATGAACCAAATTAGTTATAGCAACCAAATTTTCACAGTAAATGCATTAAGTTAGCAAAGGATTGCACCCACCAGCAAATGGATGATTAACCCCTTAGTACCCAAAAACGGATAACAATTTAATATTAACGTTTTTACTGCGCAATAAAGCGCTAAAATAGGCCCCTCCCACTCATATTACAACAGTGGGGAAGCTCAGTAAACTGATTTTATTCAGAAACAAACGACAGCCATGTGGTAAAAATCATGCCCATAAAGTTTTATCACCAAGTACCTCAGAAAAAAACGATTAACATGCCAGTAAACGTTTTAAAAATAAAATTATGAAATGTTATTAATAAGCCTGCTGCTAGTCGCTTTCACTGCAGTGGAGGCTCAAATATTACTTATATACAGTATTTTCTTAGTGAAGTTCCATTCCCCAGAAATACCTCAGTGTAAACATACATACATATCAGCCTGATACCAGTCGCTACTACTGCATTTAAGGCTGCACTTACATTACATCGGTATTAGCAGTATTTTCTCAGTCAATTCCATTCCTTAGAAAATAATATACTGCAACATACCTCCTTGCAGGTGAACCCTGCCTGCTATCCCCTGTTCTGAAGTTACCTCACTCCTCAGAATGGCCGAGAACAGCAAGTGGATCTTAGTTACGACCGCTAAGATCATACACAAACTCAGGTAGATTCTTCTTCTAATGCTGCCTGAGAAAAAACAACACACTCCGGTGCTGTTTAAAATAACAAACTTTTGTTTGAAGAAATAAAAACTAAGTTTAACAACCACAGTCCTATCTATTAGTTAGGTGCAAGAGAATGACTGGGTATGACGTAGAGGGGAGGAGCTATATAGCAGCTCTGCTTGGGTGATCCTCTTGCACTTCCTGTTATGGAGGAGATATAATCCCATAAGTAATGGATGACCCGTGGACTGACTACACTTAACAGGAGAAATATAGTTCTCTCTCACCCCTCCTGCTTTACACATCCCTAGTGGATACTTACCAACTACCCTACCCTTATACCGCCATATTTGGGTACGTCCCTATGAGAGAGAACTGCTGTAGTTCATTCTGAAACATCTAACTGTATGCTTACAGCCACCAATATGTAAAAAACAGCTGCATGCCCAGGCCCCAGTAAGTAATCTACCTGTAAGCAACATAACCCGCAAGACTCCTGACACCTAAATGTCGACCACCATTCAAAAACATAAGATGTCTCACGCATTCAAGAGAAAGCAAAAAACCCACACAACCCCAAAACGCACAGTAGTGGACCATTTTAATCAGTCAAACATAACAGATAAAGTTGGCTCAAAAGATGAGGGCTCTGATAGTAGAAGCTTAAATGAAGCATAAATTGGGGCAGCACTAACACAGGCACTTAGTCTCTTACCGCAGTCAGATAACCTATCCAATACCTTAATTGACTCCATTAAGTCGCTACTGGCTTCCCACCATGACTCACTCTCCAAAAAATTTGAAAGAGGCCATGCGGACCTAAAAAGAGATATTGCAACAATTGGTGAGCACACAGACGCCCTGGAACGCAAGCAGGAGGACTTGACCGTTGAACACGCTAACCTGCTTAGCTACTCCCAGAACTTAGCTGAACAACTTACAGATTTAGAGGCCAAGCTTGCAGACCGAGAAGACGGGACTCACCGCAACAATATCTGTATCAAGGGCATTCCTGAATCCATACTTCCTCAAGATCTACAAAGTTACCTACATGAACAGTTTGCGGCAGTAGTGGCCCCGACTCAAGACAAGGAAACATTAATAGATAGGGTACATCGAGCCCTGAGACCGTGGGCGGCAGAGGGAGACAGACCCAGAGATGTCATAGCACGCCTCCACTATTATATCTTCAGAGAGAAACTCCTGCGCACTCTGACCAGAGAAAAACACTGCCAGAGAGATTTGCAGGCATACAGATCTATCCAGACCTCTCACCACATACCCTCCTGCTACGACGCCACTACTAAACCTATACGAGGATACTATGAGACAAAGCTATCAAATATAGATGGGGATTCCCGGTAAGACTGTTTATCTCCAAAGATGGACAGCAATACATAGCTTCCTCACCACAACAAGCTAGGGAGCTCCTACAAAGATGGGGTTTCTTGCCACAAGATGATACCCAACTGGAACCTCACAACAGCTTAGGACTTCGAGCATCAGCACCAGAATGGCGACCTTTGCCCCAGAGAACAATGGCCAAACCTAAGAGAAACCCACAACAAGGGGACTCAAATTCTTCCTCACAGAAACCCAGAGACTGATCATCTATAAAGTGGACTGCAATATATCTGTATAGGACTACAAACCTTGCCTCAAGAGAACGACTTTATCACTATCCAGTGATTAAAATATGGGTGAGAAACAATTATATTATCTTATGTTTTACAATTGATATTATGGTGTCATGTAGTAATAGTGTAGACAAATGTTTATATGTTTTTCCAGTTTATACCGTTAACCTATGCTTATACACCAATACATATATAGGGCCTCAAGCATACGAATGATAACCAGTATAAATGCAAAGTGTGAAGGATGACCGTGGGTCCCCCTCGCCATCCCTCCGGAGTTTCAAGGGATGATACACTAAAGGCAGATTTAGATTGAACTTGTTGTCCAGGGAGTCGGGAGAGGGGTGTGGGACACTCACACTGAAAAGTTTACCTCTATGGACAACACAATGAAGTTAGAACAGTTTAGAGTATTACGACTGTCTCCACTAACTAATAGGATAGTAACAATGATTAACTGTTTCACCCTAAGGCGGATGAAGGGGATCAGACTTATCTTTCTTTATTATAGCTTATTAGAGATCCCAAGTTTAAATTTTATAATCAGTTCATAATATTAGATGGATAACTAAATATGTATGCTCTAAAATACTATAACAAGATCTATCAGTCCCTAATTGTCTATGGAGCTCAATTTCACAATGTTTATATTTCTCATATATCCTGCTATTATAATGTTGATATGTTGTGTTTAGTATATATGTTTATAGATCAAACATTTGCAAGTAGCTACTTATATGACATTACTCTATGTCAAGTGAACCAACCCACCAAACTCATCAACAAATGGACAGGGTGAAATAGACGTGACTATCATATCAAGGAATAGTATAGGATTAACCACTATGACACTATACTATCATTTTAACACAGATCTTCACTATACATAACATTACACTATAGGAATCATCCATTAATAAACTGACTGGGATTAGGCTCACTATGCCTATCTCTCCCCCCACATATTTCGTTGTGTTCTCACTACACGTTTGTAGAGAGGCCACTCATCGAGATAGTGTTTATAACACACATCTATTTACTCCAAACGGTACTTAACCCCTTAATGACCGGACCATTTTTCAATTTTCTTACCCTTAATGACAATGGCTATTTTTACATTTCTGCAGTGTTTGTGTTTAGCTGTAATTTCCCTCTTACTCATTTACTGTACCCACACATATTATATACCGTTTTTCTCACCATTAAATGGACTTTCTAAAGATACCATTATTTTCATGATGTCTTATAATTTACTAAAAAAAAAATAATAAAATATGAGGAAAAAATGGAAAAAAACACACTTTTTCTAACTTTGAACCCCAAAATCTGTTACACATCTACAATCACCAAAAAACACCCATGCTAAATAGTTTCTAAATTTTGTCCTGAGTTTAGAAATACCCAATGTTTACACGTTCTTTGCTTTTTTTGCAAGTTATGGGGCAATAAATACAAGTAGCACTTCGCTATTTCCAAACCACTTTTTTTCAAAATTAGCGCTAGTTACATTGGAACCCTGATATCTGTCAGGAATACCTGAATATCCCTTGACATGTATATATTTTTTTTTAGAAGACAACCCAAAGTATTGATCTAGGCCCATTTTGGTATATTTCATGCCACCATTTCACCGCCAAATGCGATAAAAAAAAAAAAAAAAGTTCACTTTTTCACAAAATTTGTCACAAACTTTAGGTTTCCCACTGAAATTATTTACAAACAGCTTCTGCAATTATGGCACAAATGGTTGTAAATGCTTCTCTGGGATCCCCTTTTTTCAGAAATAGCAGACTTATATGGCTTTGGGGTTGCTTTTTGGTAATTAGAAGGCCGCTAAATGCCGCTGCGCACCACACGTGTTTTATGCCCAGGAGTGAAGGGGTTAATTAGGGACCTTGTAGGGGGCTTGTAGGGTTAATTTTAGCTTTAGTGTAGTGTAGTAGACAACCCCAAGTATTGATCTAGGCCCATTTTGGTATATTTTATGCCACCATTTCACCGCCAAATGCGAGCAAATAAAAAAAAAAAACTTTACATTTTTCACAATTTTAGGTTTCTCAGTGAAATTATTTACAAACAGCTTGTGCAATTATGGCAGAAATTGTTGTAAAAGCTTCTCTGAGATCCCCTTTGTTCAGAAATAGCAGACTTATATGGCTTTGGCGTTGCTTTTTGGTAATTAGAAGGCCGCTAAATGCTGCTGCGCACCACACGTTAATTATGCCCAGCAGTGAAGGGGTTAAATTAGGTAGCTTGTAGGGAGCTTGCAGGGTTAATTTTAGAGATCAGCCTCCCACCTGACACATCCCACCCCCTGATCCCTCCCAAACAGCTCTCTTCCCTCCCCCACCCCACAGTTGTTCCCGCCATCTTAAGTACTGGCAGAAAGTCTGCCAGTACTAAATAAGAGGTGTTTTTTTTTTTAAATAAAAATAATAAAGTATTTTAGCTGTGATGGACCCCTGGCTTAGCCCCAACCTCCCTGATACCCCCTCCAGCTCTCTAACCCTCTCCCCTACCTAATTACCGCCATCTTGGGTACTGGCAGCTGTCTGCCAGTACCCAGTTTGGCCCCAAAAAGTATTTTTATTTTATTTTTTACTTAAAAAACAATTTCTGTAGTGTAGCAGTCCCCCACAATACCCCCACCCCTACCCCCTCCCAGATCCTTTTATATTTTTTTTAAAAAAAAATCCCTTTTTTTTCCCCTTTCTGCCCTCATTCATTGGTGTCAGTGTGGCTAATGGGTGCACGTGCGCACCCCGTGCACACGCACGCTCACGTGCACACTCGCGCATCGTGCACGCGGCGGACACTGGCACTATCGCTACCGGTGCAGAGAGGGCCACAGAGTGGCTCTCTCTGCATCGGAGGCTTGTAAAGTGGTATTGCAGGATGCCTCCATATCGAGGCATCACTGCAATACCGTCAGAGCTGCTGGAAGCATTTGTGATCGCTTCCAGCACTCTGTTTGACAACTGACGTACCAGGTACGTCCATTGTCATTAACTGCTTGTTAATGCATGACGTACCTGGTACGTCAGTTGTCATTAAGGGGTTAAAGGGACACTGAACCCAATTTTTTTATTTTGTGAATCAGATAGAGCATAAAATTTTAAGCATTTTTCTAATTTACTCCTATTATCAAATTTTCTTCATTCTCTTGGTATCTTTATTTGAAATGCAATAATGTAAGTTTAGATGCTGGCCCATTCTTTGTGAAAAACCTGGGTTGTTCTTGCCGATTGGTGGATAAATTCATCCACCAATAAAAAAAAGTACTGTCCAGAGTTCTGAACCCAAAAAAAGCTTAGATGCCTTCTTTTTCAAATAAAGATAGCAAGAGAACGAAGAAAAATTGATAATAGGAGTAAATTAGAAAGTTGCTTAAAATTGCATGCTCTATCTGAATAACGAAAGAAAAAACCTGGGTTCAGTGTCCCTTTAATATTTTTCTTCACAGCAAAACTACAGACTGAAAGGGTAAACCACTGAACAGTGTAACCGAAACTACTGCCTCTCATAAGTTCTAGGTATTTCTACTTCTTCCCCCCTCCTTTTTTTTGCTTTTGTTTTTGTCTGAAGACTCAGATTTCATATACTTATGGCCCTAATCACAGTAGCCACCCTTAATGCGCAAGGACTTAATTCCCCCACCAAGCGAAGCCTACTGTCACGCTACTTACTAACACACAAGCTACACCTAATTTTTCTACAGGAGACCCATTGGGAGAGGGAATCACGATTCTTTCAAAAAACTACTTATTACCAAGTATATGAAACAGCTTCCTTCTCTGAAAAAAGAGGAGTAGAAGTGCTAGGACATAGAGAGATCAGGTGCAATGTTGAATACATAGAACGTGACCCTGAGGGCCGCTACAAAATTGTTGTTTGTACTCAATAGAATCTTATGCACTTTAGCCTTGGTTTATATTCCAAACTCAAAACAACTCCCCTTCCTACGGACACTCATAAGACGGATTGATAAACTTAAGAGGGGCCACCTACTGATTGGGGGAAACTTCAATCTTGTGTGGGATCCTACGTTAGATAAGAACTATGGGGACTCACGTACCAGACCGTAACCTAGTTTCTCAAGCCACTGCGGTCCGCAAACTGATGTATCAACATAACCTTTACGATATATGGAGATGCTTATTCCCATCAGAAAAAAAGAAAATTTATGTTTACCTGATAAATGTAATTCTTTTTTGACACGATGAGTCCACGGATCATCTTAATTACTAATGGGATATTCACCTCCTGGTCTGCAGGAGGCGGAAAAGAGCACCACAGCAGAGCTGTTAAATAGCTCCTCCCTTCCCTCCCACTCCAGTCATTCGACCGAAGTTAAAGGGACAGTATACACTCATTTTCATATAACTGCATGTAATAGACACTACTCTAAAGAATAAGATGCAGATACTGATATAAAAATCCAGTATAAAATGGTTTAAAAACGTACTTAGAAGCTTTCAGTTTAGCTCTGTTGAAAAGACAGTTGGAAAGCCCACTGTAAGTGGGAAATAAGACACTCCCCCCCTACCCCTTCTTTTGCATATGAAAAAACCCTTTACACAAACAGGAGCAAGCTGGAGAAGGCAGCGGACAGTATTCAAATAAAACTTTGGGGCTTGGTTAGGAGTCTGAAAATCAGAGCAATGTTATTTAAAAATAAGCAAAACTATACCTTTTTTTACTTGATGGGCTTTATAAATAGATCATCTACAAAACATTTATGCAAAGAAAAAATGAGTGTATAATGGCCCTTTAAGGAAAGTAAGGAAAAGCCAAGGTGCAGAGGTGTCTGAAGTTTAAAATAACCCAAAACCTGTCTTACAAGAACCGGGCGGGCTGTGTGACTCATGTCAAAAAAGAAATAAATTTATCAGGTAAGCATACATTTTCTTTTCTTTTTTAAGACACAATGAGTCCACAGATCATCTTAATTACTAATGGGATTCAATACCCAAGCTAGAGTACACAGTGATACGGGAGGGACAAGAAAGGGAACCTAAACGGAAGGCACCACTGCTTGAAAAACCCTTACTCCCAAAAGCTGCCGAGGCAAAAGTCAAAATGGTAGAACTTTGAAAAAAGTGTGAAGAGAGGACCAAGTTGCAGCCTTGCAAATCTGTTCCACAGAGGCTTCATTTTTGAACTCCCATGAGGAAGCAACAGCCCTCGTGGAATGATCCGTAACTCTCTCGGTAAGCTGCCGTCCAGCAGTCTCATATGCAAAACGTACGATACTCTTCAGAAAAAAAAAAAAGAGAAGTAGCCATAGCCTACTGTCCCTTACGTTTTCCTGAGAAAACCACAAACAAAGAAGAAGACTGACGAAAGTCCTAGGTCGCCTGTAAATAGAACCTTAAAGCATGGACCACGTCCAAATTGTGCAGAAGTCTTTACTTCTGAGAAGAAGGATTAGGACATAACGAAGGAACAACAATCTCCTGATTAATATTCTGATTAAACAACCTAATTTAGTATGTAAAACTACCTTATCTGAATGAAAAATAAGATAAGGAGACTCAAACTGACACTCTCCGAGCAGAAGAAATAGCCACAAGAAATAAAACTTTCCAAGATAACAACTTAATATCTAAGGAATGCATAGGCCCAAACAGAGCCCCTTGAAGAACTTTGAGAACTAAATTAACTGGTTTGAACACAGGCCTGATCCTGACCAAGGCCTGACAAAATGATTAAACATCTGGGACATCCGCCAGACGTTTGTGTAACAAAATAGATAAAGCCAAGATCTGACCCTTTAGGCAACTCGTCGATAAACCCTTCTCCAAACCCACTTGGAGAAAAGACAAAATTCTAGGAATCCTAACCCTACTCCATGAGTAGCCCATGGATTCACACCAGTAAAGGTATTTTACGCCAAATCTTATGGTAAATCCTTCTAGTTACAGGCTTACGAGCCTGAATAATGGTCTCTATGACCGAATCAGAAAATCCCCGCTTGGATAAAATTAAACTTTCAATCTGAAGCAGTCAGCTTCAGAGAAAACTAGATTTAGGTGAAGGAAGGGCCCCCGAATCAGAAGGTCCTTCCTCAACGTAAGTCTCCAAGGTGGTAGAGATACCATCTCCACCAGATCTGCATACCAAATCCTGCAAGGCCAGGCCAGAGCTAAGAGAATCACCGAAGTCCTCTCCTGTTTTATTCGAGCAATTACCTAAGGAATTCGGTATGCTAGACTGAAGGTACAAGGGACCGCCAGAGCATCTATCATTTCCGCCTGGGGATCCCTGGACCTCGACCCGAATATCGGGAGCTTGGCATTCTTCCGATCTGCCATGAGATCTAATTCCGGCTGACCTTTCTGCCGGATGGAGTATCCACTCCCCTGGCTGAAAGGTCTGCCTGATCATGAATTCCGCCTCCCAGAATCCACTCCTGGGATGTGGATCGGGGACAGACATTAGGAATGGGCCTCTGCCCACTGAATTATCTTGGATACTTCTGTTATCACTAAGGAACTCCTCTTTCCTCCCTGATGAACTGAAGAAATGTGTCCAACTAGAATTAGATAAACTGGACCGAGACTAACTGGGGCCAGGCCAAAATAACACTTAAGATCGCCTATAGCTCCAGAAAGAATATAGGAAGATCAGACTCTGACTGCATTCAAAATTCCTGGAGCCTTTCGGGGACCATAGACTTTTCCCCATCCTAGAAGGTTGGTGTCTGTTATCACAGACAGCCAAGATGGTCTGCGAAAGTAGGTTCCCTGGAAAGGATGATCCAGAGACAACAACCCTTAAGAATTCCCTTGTCTCCTGCTCTTCGAGGGGACAATCCGAATAATCTCTGTTCCATAGCCTGAACATGATAACGTGCCAAGGTCTGAGAAGGAACCAAGCAAACGGGATGATGTCCCATGCCACTACCATCAGCCAGATACCTCCATGCACTGAGCTGCTAATGGCCGAGGAGAGGACTGAAGAAATAGACTAGAATCGAAAATCTTTCATTTCCTGACTTCCTTCAGGAAAAAAAACTTCATTTATAGGGAATCTAATATGGTTCCCAAGAAGGTTACCTTTGTTCATGTGACCAAGTAACTCCTTACCAAATTTACCTTCCTGCTTGATATCACAGAAAGGATAACAACATCTTCATATGGAATCTTGCTTGAAAAAATAGCGCCTGGACTAGGTTGTCTTCCAGAAAAACATAATTTATGTAAGAACTTACCTGATAAATTCATTTCTTTCATATTAACAAGAGTCCATGAGCTAGTGACGTATGGGATATACATTCCTACCAGGAGGGGCAAAGTTTCCCAAACCTTAAAATGCCTATAAATACACCCCTCACCACACCCACAAATCAGTTTAACGAATAGCCAAGAAGTGGGGTGATAAGAAAAAAAGTGCGAAGCATATAAAATAAGGAATTGGAATAATTGTGCTTTATACAAAAAAATCATAACCACCACAAAAAAGGGTGGGCCTCATGGACTCTTGTTAATATGAAAGAAATGAATTTATCAGGTAAGTTCTTACATAAATTATGTTTTCTTTCATGTAATTAACAAGAGTCCATGAGCTAGTGACGTATGGGATAATGACTACCCAAGATGTGGATCTTTCCACACAAGAGTCACTAGAGAGGGAGGGATAAAATAAAGACAGCCAATTCCTGCTGAAAATAATCCACACCCAAAATAAAGTTTAACAAAAAACATAAGCAGAAGATTCAAACTGAAACCGCTGCCTGAAGAACTTTTCTACCAAAAACTGCTTCAGAAGAAGAAAATATATCAAAATGGTAGAATTTAGTAAAAGTATGCAAAGAGGACCAAGTTGCTGCTTTGCAGATCTGGTCAACCGAAGCTTCATTCCTAAACGCCCAGGAAGTAGATACTGATCTAGTAGAATGAGCTGTAATTCTCTGAGGCGGAATTTTACCCGACTCAACATAGGCAAGATGAATTAAAGATTTCAACCAAGATGCCAAAGAAATGGCAGAAGCTTTCTGGCCTTTCCTAGAACCGGAAAAGATAACAAATAGACTAGAAGTCTTACGGAAAGATTTCGTAGCTTCAACATAATATTTCAAAGCTCTAACAACATCCAAAGAATGCAACGATTTCTCCTTAGAATTCTTAGGATTAGGACATAATGAAGGAACCACAATTTCTCTACTAATGTTGTTGGAATTCACAACTTTAGGTAAAAATTCAAAAGAAGTTCGCAACACCGCCTTATCCTGATGAAAAATCAGAAAAGGAGACTCACAAGAAAGAGCAGATAATTCAGAAACTCTTCTAGCAGAAGAGATGGCCAAAAGGAACAAAACTTTCCAAGAAAGTAATTTAATGTCCAATGAATGCATAGGTTCAAACGGAGGAGCTTGAAGAGCTCCCAGAACCAAATTCAAACTCCAAGGAGGAGAAATTGACTTAATGACAGGTTTTATACGAACCAAAGCTTGTACAAAACAATGAATATCAGGAAGAATAGCAATCTTTCTGTGAAAAAGAACAGAAAGAGCGGAGATTTGTCCTTTCAAAGAACTTGCGGACAAACCCTTATCTAAACCATCCTGAAGAAACTGTAAAATTCTCGGTATTCTAAAAGAATGCCAAGAAAAATGATGAGAAAGACACCAAGAAATATAAGTCTTCCAGACTCTATAATATATCTCTCGAGATACAGATTTACGAGCCTGTAACATAGTATTAATCACGGAGTCAGAGAAACCTCTTTGACCAAGAATCAAGCGTTCAATCTCCATACCTTTAAATTTAAGGATTTCAGATCCGGATGGAAAAAAGGACCTTGTGACAGAAGGTCTGGTCTTAACGGAAGAGTCCATGGTTGGCAAGATGCCATCCGGACAAGATCCGCATACCAAAACCTGTGAGGCCATGCCGGAGCTATTAGCAGAACAAACGAGCATTCCCTCAAAATCTTGGAGATTACTCTTGGAAGAAGAACTAGAGGCGGAAAGATATAGGCAGGATGATACTTCCAAGGAAGTGATAATGCATCCACTGCCTCCGCCTGAGGATCCCGGGATCTGGACAGATACCTGGGAAGTTTCTTGTTTAGATGAGAGGCCATCAGATCTATCTCTGGGAGCCCCCACATTTGAACAATCTGAAGAAATACCTCTGGGTGAAGAGACCATTCGCCCGGATGCAACGTTTGGCGACTGAGATAATCCGCTTCCCAATTGTCTACACCTGGGATATGAACCGCAGAGATTAGACAGGAGCTGGATTCCGCCCAAACCAAAATTCGAGATACTTCTTTCATAGCCAGAGGACTGTGAGTCCCTCCTTGATGATTGATGTATGCCACAGTTGTGACATTGTCTGTCTGAAAACAAATGAACGATTCTCTCTTCAGAAGAGGCCAAAACTGAAGAGCTCTGAAAACTGCACGGAGTTCCAAGATATTGATCGGTAATCTCACCTCCTGAGATTCCCAAACTCCTTGTGCCGTCAGAGATCCCCACACAGCTCCCCAACCTGTGAGACTTGCATCTGTTGAAATTACAGTCCAGGTCGGAAGAACAAAAGAAGCCCCCTGAATTAAACGAAGGTGATCTGTCCACCACGTTAGAGAGTGCCGAACAATTGGTTTTAAAGATATTAATTGATATATCTTCGTGTAATCCCTGCACCATTGGTTCAGCATACAGAGCTGAAGAGGTCGCATGTGAAAACGAGCAAAGGGGATCGCGTCCGATGCAGCAGTCATAAGACCTAGAATTTCCATGCATAAGGCTACCGAAGGGAATGATTGAGACTGAAGGTTTCGACAAGCTGTAATCAATTTTAGACGTCTCTTGTCTGTTAAAGACAGAGTCATGGACACTGAATCTATCTGGAAACCCAGAAAGGTTACCCTTGTTTGAGGAATCAAAGAACTTTTTGGTAAATTGATCCTCCAACCATGATCTTGAAGAAACAACACAAGTCGATTCGTATGAGACTCTGCTAAATGTAAAGACTGAGCAAGTACCAAGATATCGTCCAAATAAGGAAATACCACAATACCCTGTTCTCTGATTACAGACAGAAGGGCACCGAGAATCTTTGTGAAAATTCTTGGAGCTGTAGCAAGGCCAAACGGTAGAGCCACAAATTGGTAATGCTTGTCTAGAAAAGAGAATCTCAGGAACTGATAATGATCTGGATGAATCGGAATATGCAGATATGCATCCTGTAAATCTATTGTGGACATATAATTCCCTTGCTGAACAAAAGGCAATATAGTCCTTACAGTTACCATCTTGAACGTTGGTATCCTTACATAACGATTCAATAATTTTAGATCCAGAACTGGTTTGAAGGAATTCTCCTTCTTTGGTACAATGAAGAGATTTGAATAAAACCCCATCCCCTGTTCCGGAACTGGAACTGGCATAATTACTCCAGCCAACTCTAGATCTGAAACACAATTCAGAAATACTTGAGCTTTCACTGGATTTACTGGGACATGGGAAAGAAAAAATCTCTTTGCAGGAGGTCTCATCTTGAAACCAATTCTGTACCCTTCTGAAACAATGTTCTGAATCCAAAGATTGTGAACAGAATTGATCCAAATTTCTTTGAAAAAACGTAACCTGCCCCCTACCAGCTGAACTGGAATGAGGGCCGTACCTTCATGTGAACTTAGAAGCAGGCTTTGCCTTTCTAGCAGGCTTGGATTTATTCCAGACTGGAGATGGTTTCCAAACTGAAACTGCTCCTGAGGACGAAGGATCAGGCTTTTGTTCTTTGTTGAAACGAAAGGAACGAAAACGATTGTTAGCCCTGTTTTTACCTTTAGACTTTTTATCCTGTGGTAAAAAAGTTCCTTTCCCACCAGTAACAGTTGAAATAATAGAATCCAACTGAGAACCAAATAATTTGTTTCCCTGGAAAGAAATGGAAAGTAGAGTTGATTTAGAAGCCATATCAGCATTCCAGGTCTTAAGCCATAAAGCTCTTCTGGCTAAGATAGCCAGAGACATAAACCTAACATCAACTCTAATAATATCAAAAATGGCATCACAGATGAAATTATTAGCATGCTGGAGAAGAATAATAATATCATGAGAATCACGATTTGTTACTTGTTGCGCTAGAGTTTCCAACCAAAAAGTTGAAGCTGCAGCAACATCAGCCAATGATATAGCAGGTCTAAGAAGATTACCTGAACATAGATAAGCTTTTCTTAGAAAAGATTCAATTTTTCTATCTAAAGGATCCTTAAACGAGGTACCATCTGACGTAGGAATGGTAGTACGTTTAGCAAGGGTAGAAATAGCCCCATCAACTTTAGGGATTTTGTCCCAAAATTCTAACCTGTCAGGCGGAACAGGATATAATTGCTTAAAACGTTTAGAAGGAGTAAATGAATTACCCAATTTATCCCATTCCTTGGAAATTACTGCAGAAATAGCATTAGGAACAGGAAAGACTTCTGGAATAACCGCAGGAGCTTTAAAAACCTTATCCAAACGTATAGAATTAGTATCAAGAGGACTAGAATCCTCTATTTCTAAAGCAATTAGTACTTCTTTAAGTAAAGAGCGAATAAATTCCATCTTAAATAAATATGAAGATTTATCAGCATCAATCTCTGAGATAGAATCCTCTGAACCAGAAGAGTCCAAAGAATCAGAATGATGGTGTTCATTTAAAAATTCATCTGTAGAGAGAGAAGATTTAAAAGACTTTTTACGTTTACTAGAAGGAGAAATAACAGACAAAGCCTTCTTTATGGATTCAGAAACAAAATCTCTTATGTTATCAGGAACATTCTGCACCTTAGATGTTGAGGGAACTGCAACAGGCAATGGTACATCACTAAAGGAAATATTATCTGCTTTAACAAGTTTGTCATGACAATTATTACAAACAACAGCTGGAGGAATAGCTACCAAAAGTTTACAGCAGATACACTTAGCTTTGGTAGATCCAGCAGGCAGTGGTTTTCCTGTAGTATCTTCTGGCTCAGATGCAACGTGAGACATCTTGCAATATGTAAGAGAAAAAACAACATATAAAGCAAAATAGATCAAATTCCTTATAAGACAGTTTCAGGAATGGGAAAAAATGCCAAACATCAAGCTTCTAGCAACCAGAAGCAAATGAAAAATGAGACTGAAATAATGAGGAGACAAAAGCGACGCCCATATTTTTTAGCGCCAAATAAGACGCCCACATTTTTTGGCGCCTAAATGCTTTTGGCGCCAAAAATGACGCCACATCCGGAACGCCGACATTTTTGGCGCAAAATAACGTCAAAAAATGACGCAACTTCCGGCGACACGTATGACGCCGGAAACGGAAAAGAATTTTTGCGCCAAAAAAGTCCGCGCCAAGAATGACGCAATAAAATGAAGCATTTTCAGCCCCCGCGAGCCTAACAGCCCACAGGGAAAAAAGTCAAATTTTTGAGGTAAGAAAAAATATGATAATTCAATGCATAATCCCAAATATGAAACTGACTGTCTGGAAATAAGGAAAGTTGAACATTCTGAGTCAAGGCAAATAAATGTTTGAATACATATATTTAGAACTTTATAAATAAAGTGCCCAACCATAGCTTAGAGTGTCACAGAAAATAAGACTTACTTACCCCAGGACACTCATCTACATGTTTGTAGAAAGCCAAACCAGTACTGAAACGAGAATCAGTAGAGGAAATGGTAAATATAAGAGTATATCGTCGATCTGAAAAGGGAGGTAAGAGATGAATCTCTACGACCGATAACAGAGAACCTTATGAAATAGACCCCGTAGAAGGAGATCACTGCATTCAATAGGCAATACTCTCTTCACATCCCTCTGACATTCACTGCACGCTGAGAGGAAAACCGGGCTCCAACTTGCTGCGGAGCGCATATCAACGTAGAATCTAGCACAAACTTACTTCACCACCTCCCTTGGAGGCAAAGTTTGTAAAACTGATTTGTGGGTGTGGTGAGGGGTGTATTTATAGGCATTTTAAGGTTTGGGAAACTTTGCCCCTCCTGGTAGGAATGTATATCCCATACGTCACTAGCTCATGGACTCTTGTTAATTACATGAAAGAAAGGTGCTCCAGCAATGCCCTGTAACCAAGCACCGCCAACATCAAACCCAGACTCCTATTAGAAAATTCTGGGAGCTGTGGCCAGACCGAAGGTCAAGGCCACATTTTGGAGTGTTTGCCTGAGATTGCAAGCACGCATTTGTTAAATAAGCCTTCATGAAATGACCTCCAGGATCAAAAATAAAAATGGAACGAATAGTTTCCACCTTGAAGGATGATACACTTAGGAATTTGATTAGAATCTGGAAATCTAAAATTTGATTAGATTCTAGAGATCTAAAATAGTACTGAAGGTTCCCTGTAACCACTACCAGATTAGAATAAAATCCCAAACTCCGTTCCTGAATCGGAACAGAAACTCACTCTCTCAGGTCGGAGAGGTCTCCTACCCAGTGTGAGGCCACCTTGTCTCTTATCTGGCTCCAAAGATTCTTGAAAGCCAAAGACCTCCCTCCTGCTCAGAGGAAGAAGTAGAAGGATTCCCTTAAAGTAATCTTAACCAAAAAACGTGTGCCACTATGGTAAGCCTGAAATCTTAGCTTCCCGCTAAATACTTGAAGGGAAGCATCTGTAAGAAAGGAAATGACCGACTCAAAGGTCTTTATTTCATCCTGGACTTCTTTGAAGAGAATGTCTGTTCTAATGGGACCAGACAACGTATGAACCAGTATGCTGCCGTATAAGCGACAGTGGCAATACTAAGCCTACCGCACCTGGTGTTCCCAGACAGTCCCTCATCCAGGTACTGACCAAGCCTGGACCTGCTTAACTTCCTTGTTCAGACAGGATCTGGTGCATTCAAGGCAGTTTGGCGGTAGACAAATCATAAGTTGCCATTGTTGAGCAACCCCTATAACCTTTTGCTCCTAGGATCCTTAAAGGAACAACTATCCTCTATGGGAATAGTAGGACTCCTGGCTAGCATGGAAATTGTCCCTTCCACCTTGAATACTGGCTGATGGAACTCCTTGAAGAGTCCGCTATAGATAAAAATCTCTTCTAGACATAGGAAATGGAGAAAAGAAAAAAAGGGTACCTTCTCTCCCATTCCTTAGCATTGATCTTGGTACGACCTAATATTGACAACCCCCATGGTATCGTTGTCGTCTTAAGTAACAGACGGAGGTGTTCTAGCTGAAACCTGGAAGATGCAACTTCAGTATCAGCAGGAGGAATTATACTGTCAGAAACTGAGATTTTACCCTCAGATGCTACCGAAGTATCCTCTTCCTCATGTCTAGGAGGGGACCTTGAGATAGTAACAACCGTGACAGGAACCTCGCTCACAGAATGTTTATTTTTCCTCTTGCGCTCTCCCTGCAGCATGGGAAAAGCCGACAATGCACTAGAGACCGTCTAGTTACAAAGGGAAGCGATGTCTTGCAAGGTAACTCCAGGAAGAGCCGTGGAGGAAGCGCAGGGCACTGGTTGAATGGACGCCAAGTTTTTATGACACTTTAGGAGAAGGTTTCAGAATGTATGGAACATTGTCAGACTGCATCTTTAACAGCATCCAAGACAATGTTGGCTCTTAAAAAGAGGTTTATCTCTGAACTGTAAAATCCTCTCAATACATGAGGAACAGAGAGATTTGTTCATCAAAGCATAAAGTATATGAAAACATCTTTATTCTCATATATAATCAAATAAAATTTGAACATCCTCACCAGAGTTACTGTGTCTTTAAATATTAAACGTAACACTATTAACATCCTCTTGGACCAACAGTATTCACCTAATTGTAAACTAAAAATTTGATGTTACTGTGTCTTTAATTGACAAAATAAACTCCTTTATTTTGGTAAAAAAATAATTCTTTAACTTATAAGAGAAAGTTACTGTCTCTTTAATTAACAAAATAAACTCCTTTATTTTGGTAAAAAATAATTCTAAAGAGAAAATCCCCAGACCGCCGCTAAACATTGCTGAAGCGTGCGTCTGCTAACATGGGGGAATACAATTAGTAGGCACCTGGACTCATTAAAGATACCCTATAAACACAGACTGTGAAGCCTCTCTGCTGCGTGACCAAACGCAATAGAGGAGACCCACCATCACAGTCTCCGATACATCGGGCTTAGGGCTAAGAGAAAAAAGCGCACAAACAATGACGCATAGTATAGCTCCGCCCGTCGTGGGCATAACACGGTAAATCTCCCGCGCGGCCACTCCCTTTCTGACATAGAGCTGTCGGAGAAATAATAGCATGGCAATTTTAGTAGTAAAACCTCCTGGTCGGCTATATAATGTAAAATGAGCCGTTAGAAGTAAAAGTCTAGTTGCGCAATAAGGTTAAACCTCCCGGTCGGCTAGTAATACCAAATAAGCCGTTGGGAGTAGGAAATTGCCCATCATACAAACAAGACTAGCTGCACAGCAGAAACAAACCTCCCGGTCGGCTGTTGAATTAAAATAAAGCCGTTGGGAGTTGCTAACCTGTCGCACCAAACAAACACAAGAGCCACTTCTCCACGTCCCCAGTGCCTGCAGACACTGCCCTATGACTTATCCTCTCCTAGGGATAATGTCATCTTGTGTCAATTGTATAAATTAAAGTGCCAAATTTTTCTGTGTACAAGCCCCAGAAAATAGAATTTAGCACTTACCTTAGAAATCTGCCCGGCAGAAAGGCAGCACACCCGGCTTGCGAGGTCCTCTCCCTCACATTGGCCTGTGGAAACTAAAAGAGAGTATTCCTCTCTCAGACTTTCACAAACAGGGCAGCATACAATCTATGGGAGGCGCAGTGAGAATTATGTCCCACAAGTTCCCATTGCTCTAAAGCCACCAAAAGCTCTACTGAAGAGACTGATATGGACTACGGCTATATTCTAGAACAAAGCAGCACAATCTTGTACTACTTGAAAAATAATAAACTCTTGATTGAAGAATCTTTTCTAACACCTCACTTTACCACTTCCTATCACTAACGTAGGCAAAGAGAATGACTGGAGTGGGAGGGAAGGGAGGAGCTATTTAACAGCTCTGCTGTGGTGCTCTTTGCCGCCTCCTGCAGACCAGGAGGTGAATATCCCATTAGTAATTAAGATGATCCGTGGACTCATCGTGTCTTAAAAAAGAAAGAAAGATTACACACGCTACTCTAAACCTCATAACTTTAAAATGCTAACCAGATGGCACTTAGTTCCATCTAAGCTGCAGAAAATCTTCCCTACTCACTCTCCCAGATGTTGGAGGGGAAGTGGGGAACTGGGAACCCCTCTCCACATATGGTGGTTCTGCCCTAGAATCCAGTTGTACTGGACAAAGATCCGGAAGCTATGTATCACCCTAGAACTCCCAGAAGTTTCTCATCCCGCCACAGCCTTATTACATCTTAACATCAAAAAACTCCCTACACATAAGCAATACCTACTTCTCTATATCCTAACCTCAGCTAAAATGTTAATACCGAGAAATTGGAACCATGGGAGACCTACCTATCCCATAGAAGGGCAGCAAGATAAGATACAACACAAATATATCCTTCTACAAATTCACAGAAAGCGGAAAACCCATGAGGTTGTAATTGGCACACAATATATAATTCACCTCATTTATCCCTTTTATCTGTACCCCCCCTTTTTTCTATTAGTATCAGCTAATCGGAATATACTATGTGTACTGTTGGTGTATACAAGGTAAAGCGTTGTTTACCACTTGCCTGACGATTGTAACTATAAGTTGTTTTTAAGTTAACAATAAGTACTAAATCATAAAAGGTTGGAACAAACAATAAAGCTCTACTAACGCTGTAATAATTCCACTGTATAATTGTAAAACATGTACATTAGCATTGGTATGATCTATGCAAAAAAAAAAGTTTGTATTCATTATTTGATTGTTTAACCCCTTAGTGACCAGAGCACTTTTCCATTTTCTGTCCGTTTGGGACCAAGGCTATTTTTACATTTTTGCGGTGTTTGTGTTTAGCTGTAATTTTCCTCTTGCTCATTTACTGTACCCACACATATTATATACCGTTTTTCTCGCCATTAAATGGACTTTCCAAAGATACCATTATTTTCATCATATCTTATAATTTATTATAAAAAAAATTATAAAATATGAGAAAAAAGTGGAAAAAACACACTTTTTCTAACTTTGACCCCCAAAATCTGTTACACATCTACAACCACCAAAAAACACCCATGCTAAATATTTTCTAAATTTTGTCCTGAGTTTAGAAATACCCAATATTTACATGTTCTTTGCTTTTTTTTTCCAAGTTATAGGGCCATAAATACAAGTAGCACTTTGCTATTTCCAAACCATTTTATTCAAGATTAGCGCTAGTTACATTGGGACACTGATATCTTTCAGGAATCCCTGAATATCCCTTGACATGTATATATTTTTTTTTAGAAGACATCCCAAAGTATTGATCTAGGCCAATTTTGGTATATTTCATGCCACCATTTCACCGCCAAATGCGATCAAATACAAAAAATCGTTCACTTTTTCACAAACTTTCGGTTTCTCACTGAAATTATTTACAAACAGCTTGTGCAATTATGGCATAAATGGTTGTAAAATTTTCTCTGGGATCCCCTTTGTTCAAAAATAGCAGACATATATGGCTTTGGCATTGCTTTTTGGTAATTAGAAGGCCGCTAAATGCTGCTGCGCACCACACGTGTATTATGCCCAGCAGTGCAGGGGTTAATTAGGGAGCTTGTAGGGAGCTTGTAGGGTTAATTTTAGCTTTAGTCTAGTGTAGCAGACAACCCAAAGTATTGATCTAGGCCCATTTTGGTATATTACATGCCACCATTTCACCGCCAAATGCGATCAAATAAAAAAAAAAAGTTCCCTTTTCACAAACTTTTTGTTTCTCACTGAAATTATTTACAAACAGCTTGTGCAATTATGGCATAAATGGTTGTAAATTTTTCTCTGTGATCCCCTTTGTTCAGAAATAGCAGACACATATGGCTTTGGCGTTGCTTTTTGGTACTTAGGCCGCTAAATGCGCATCACACGTATTATGGCTAGCAGTGAAGGGGTTAATTAGGTAGCTTGTAGGGAGCTTGCAGGGTTAATTTTAGCTTTAGTGTAGAGCTTAGCCTCCCACCTGAAACATCAGACCCCCTGATCCCTCCCAAACAGCTCTCTTCCCTCCCCCACCCCACAATTGTCCCCGCCATCTTAAGTACTGGCAGAAACTCTGCCAGTACTAAAATAAAAGCTATATTTGGGCTTTTTTTTTTAAAAGAAAAGGCATATTTACATATGCTGCTCTGTAGGACCCCCCTTTAGCCCCCAACCTGACTGATCCCCCACCAAACAGCTCTCTAACTCTCCCCCTCTGTCTTAATGGCCACCATCTTGGGTACTGGCAGCTTGGGTACGTCAAGTTACCAGTTTAGAATAAAATTGCTTATATTTTTTAATGTTTCCCCTTTTCTGTAGTGTAGCTCCCTGCCCCACCAAAGACCAACCCCCCACCCCCTCCTAGATACATTTGATTTACATTTTTTTTTATTCAGATACCCCTTTCTCAAACTTTGATTTTCTGTAGTGTAGCGTTCCCTCCCGCTCCCGCCCCGTGCACCGCGCCCGCCCGCCGCCCCCCCGTGCACGCGCGCGCGCCCGTGCGCGCCCCCATCGGCCCTGCCCCCGATCCCGCCCCCCCCCTCTACATTACCCGGCCCATCGATGGCCGCCCACCCGCCTCCCCAGTCGGCCCCCACCCACCAACGATCCCCGCCATCGATGTCCGGTGCAGAGAGGGCCACGGAGTGGCTCTCTCTGCATCGGATGGCCATCTAGCGTTATTGCAGGATGCCTCCATATCGAGGCATCACTGCAATAACCGGAAAGCAGCTGGAAGCGAGCAGGATCGCTTCCAGCTGCTTTCCACACCGAGGACGTGCAGGGTACGTCCTCAGGCGTTAACTGCCTTTTTTTTGAGGACGTACCCTGCACGTCCTCGGTCGTTAAGGGGTTAATCACAATAAAAAAAAAAATTCTAACCCAAAATGGCTGGCACAAAATTAAACTTAACAGCCAATAGAAGACCAGCACACAGAGAACCGCTTAAAAGAAGAACCATATTCAGAACTAGCGAGTATTGTCTAATTCATTCTTAGAGTGGGTAGAAACTAGACATGTGCAAAGGTTTCCGTGTCTAGCATTCAATTAATTCCAAAACTGTATATGACAACAGCAATTCAAATTGTCTTTATTTTCACAGATATTTTGAGCTGTACTACTTCTGTTGTAAAATATATATATATCTAGTAGAAACTTTTCAAAAGCCACAAAAGGGATGTCTTCTGCTTTCAATCTACGCACCCCTTTATCCTGCCAACATCATTTGTAAATTGGAAAGAAACAAACTATACAGGAAAAAGAGAATTAGGTGAAAATACTGAATCTAACTTGAACTCTAAAAAATACATAGTGACATAGAAAATGAGGTTAAAAGAAGACAGAAGTCAACTATATAATATAATTGTTTAAAAGCACCACTCTAAATGTATTTTAACAAATATTATATCCTAACACGGTACAAAATCAGCAATAGGGTGCATGATATAGGTATCGCCAATATGAAAAATCGTATTAATTTTCTAAGCACAATATCAGATAATGAGTATAAACTATAGTAAATTCCCAAGTTTCCACATACACTCCACACAACATGCATACATACAAATAAAGGCACGTGTAAAGTTCAGATGGAAGATAGACGTCAAGTTACAGTATACAGCTTCTCCCTGATTTACAATAAAGAAGTTGCCAATTAAATATACATTAATACAATTAGAAAGCTGACCAATTTAACACAAGCAGTCAGCAATGTATGTAAGCGATTTTAAATGTATCTAAGGTATTTATTTTCACTACCTCCTTAGTAACAAGTGCCACAATTTGATTGCTCTTACAAAAAAAAAAAAAAAGTTTACGTTGTTGGAGATTAAATCTACTTTGCTCTAGCCTTAAATTGTGACATCTTGTCACAAAAAAATTGCCTCTGGAATAAACAGAGCTTCCACCAACTGTAAATATGGGCTTCAATATATATTTTTTTATATAAAAGTAGTCATTTCACCTCTCAAGCGCCTTTTTATCTACAGAAAATAGACCCAAATTTGGCTAACTTCTCCTCATAGTCTAAATCCTTCACTCCCCTTTTGGTTCTGTGGCACTTCTCTGAACTTTGCCTAATTTTGCAATGTCCTTTTTTAAAATTGGTCCCCAGAACTGTATACTCAAGGCAAGGTCTTACCAGGGATTTATAAAGTGAGAGAATTATGCCTTCCTGCCTTGCATCAATGCCTCTTTTAATATAAAAGTATCTTCTTAGCCTTAAAAGATGCTGCAATTCACACTCATTTCTAGTTTGTTATCTATAAGTACATTTAAAGGGACAGTCTAGTCCAAAAAAAACTTTCATGATTCAGATAGGGCATGTAATTTTAAAAAAAATTCCAATTTACTTTTATCACCAATTTTTCTTTGTTCTCTTGGTATTCTTAGTTGAAAGCTTAATTTAGGAGGTTCATATGCTAATTTCTTAGACCTTGAAGGCCGCCTCTTAAGAATGCATTTTAACTGGTTTTTCACCACTAGAGGGTGTTAGTTCATGTTTTTCATATAGATAACACTGTGCTCGTGCACGTGAAGTTACCTGGGAGCCATCACTGATTGGCTAAACTGCAAGTCTATCAAAAGAACAAATAAAGGGGCGGTCTGCAGAGGCTTAGATACAAGATAATCACAGAGGTAAAAAATATACAAATATAACTGTGTTGGTTATGCAAAACTAAGGAATGGGTAAACAAGGGATTATCTATCTTTTGAAACAATAACAATTCTGGTGTAGACTGTCCCTTTAAATCCCTTTCCTCCTCTGTTTTGCTATGTCTAGTCCCATTTATGGATATTTTCCTTCCAAAATGTAAACCTTTACATTTACCAGTATTAAATCTCATTTGCCATTTACCAGCTCATTCCTCCAATTTGTGTAAATCCCAACATTGTATCATCTGAAAAAAATAGATATGTTGCTATTTAATCCTTCCTGCAAGTCATTTTTGTTTAAAAAAAAGAACAAGGCGCAGTACTGATAATTGGGGGGGTCCCACCAGTTACTTTTGTTCAATCTGAGTATGATCCAATTACTACTACTCATTGCTCCCTGTCTTTTATCCATTTATAAAATAATATTTTATAAATATTTTCAACTATTCTCAGTCCCATCATTTTGTACAGTAGTCTCATGTGGCATTGTATTGAAACCCTTTGCAAAATCTGCTGCCACGAATACCAGGGGAGTGCAGCAAGTATAGCGGGATACAAGTAAGCTGCCCCTGGTACAGCAGGATACAAGAGACTCAGCAAGAACAGGATAACCAGCGGGTACTTTGGTGAGGCTGCCATGGGAATACAGGTTAGCTGCCCCTGGTACAGCAGGATACAGGAGACTCAGCAAGAACAGGATAACCAGCAGGTACTTTGGGGAGGTTGCCATGGGAATACAGGTTAGCTGCCCCTGGTACAGCAGGATACAGGAGACTCAGCAAGAACAGGATAACCAGCGGGTACTTTGGTGAGGTTGCCATGGGAATACAGGTTAGCTGCCCCTGGTACAGCAGGATACAGGAGACTCAGCAAGAACAGGATAACCAGCGGGTACTTTGGTGAGGTTGCCATGGGAATACAGGTTAGCTGCCCTGGTAAAGCAGGATACAGGAGACTCAGCAAGAACAGGATAGCCAGCGGGTACTTTGGTGAGGCTGCCATGGGAATACAGGTTAGCTGCCCTGGTACAGCAGGATACAGGAGACTCAGCAAGAACAGGATAGCCAGCGGGTACTTTGGTGAGGCTGCCATGGGAATACAGGTTAGCTGCCCCTGGTACAGCAGGATACAGGAGACTCAGCAAGAACAGGATAACCAGCGGGTACTTTGGTGAGGCTGCCATGGGAATACAGGTTAGCTGCCCTTGGTACAGCAGGATACAAGAGACTCAGCAAGAACAGGATAACCAGCGGGTACTTTGGTGAGGCTGCCATGGGAATACAGGTTAGCTGCCCCTAACCTTTTTGTAAGAAAACCTTAAAAACAAGATCTTAAAAACAAGATCTAATGGTACCGTTATGTGCACATAAAAAGGGGGGGTTCAGTTATAAAAATAAAGTCTTAAAGATCTGAAGAATAGTCATGTGATCCTATGGTATATCGACTTATATAATGTCCCAATGCTGGTGTGTTCAAACTTAGTGAACCACTCAAAGATATGAAAAAATGTGGAAAAAATGGATTAATTGCCTTCCAAAATTGAAATGACTAAAAATACAACTTGTGATATCACAACTGTGTAAAAGGTGGAAATAATTTTTAAAATAAAAATAAAAATGAGTTAGGTGTACACCAAAAATATGCCTTGGTGAATGTCAAATGTATCCTTAAAGAATAAAACAAATGTTCCCAAAAAATCTGTGATAACTCAAAATATATCCAAACAGGTGTGGTTATAGGATTCCTAAGTGTGGGTCCTCTTCTTAAGGTGTGTGTTAAAACTTCAGTGGTGTCATCTTGAACCTATAAAATGGTAAAAAGAGCAAACATAGTGCAATAAAGCTACTAAAAGATAAGGGTAAAGGTAATAAACTCACCAAATGAGATCCTGAGCCGTAATACCAGTAAGCCAACGCGTTTCGGTTCACAAAGAACCCTTTCTCAAGACTGGTACCGGCTCTCTGGTTTGCTCACCTTAAATGTATTGGTTAGCCAATGGAATTGGATTGATTTTGGCGCCCAAAATTCGCGCCAAAAAAACACGCCGAAAATTGCGCCCTTTTATTGTGTATAAATCCTAATTCTTACTAACTGTATGTATCCCTCCTGCATTTATATTTCATATTTCGTAATATTTCCCAACATTGTGGTTAATATGTGAGGCCGTATCCCGATTGCCGGATGTTTACACCAGAAGTGGGGATTAACCGGAAGTGACGTCATAGCTCGTGTACGTACTTCCGGTTGGCTCTACTTTTACCGCATGTTGTACCTCTGTCCGCAGGAACCATGTCTCTGAAAACCTGAGGTGTATATGCGTTTTCCAAATATATTATGATGGGTGGTATTAGGCTCAGGATCTGTCTAAATATGATAAAATGGTATATATATATATATATATATATAATGAACGTGATCGGCATTACATTGGTCCATTACAGAACCCAAAATTCATATAAAAATACAAAAATACAAAAATTGTATATACAACCTATTAGATACAAATTATAAATAGTAAATTTGTATGATAAATACGTGTTGGTTAACATTATATTGGTCTGTTTCAGATCTGTTATAAAGATATTTCCACATAATATAAAGCATATAAAAACATATAAAAAATAAGGTATAAAGAATATAAAAACATATAAAAACATATGAAGGGGATAGGAATTTATATTTATATTTATTATGGCACTTGGGATTGAGAAAATGAAATATCTGGGTCTAAGAACCCAAAACTCCGTTGGTCATAGTAGACCCTTACTCTAATAGACAGGTTGTGTATATGTGTGTGTATTGGACAAAATATATAAATAAATAGTGCATATAAAAGCTCATTTAATAAACGTTAGAAACCTCAAATGGTATATAAAAAATGTATATAAAAACATATATAAAAAACTATATTGGTTAAGACTGAGGATTATAGGATAAGAGTTAAAAAGTGAGAATTAAAAAGTAAGACTTAAACAGCTGGGTTAAAAGATCTCGATTAAAAATCTAAGAGTTCTCAGTATCTTCCTTAAATATCGACCTTAAAAAGGATGTCAGTAGTTTCTAAATTCTAAAATACTTGAACTCTAAAACTCCAAAGAACCAAACTATCAAAATACACAAGTTTCAAAATATATAAGATGGATGGCCCTTTGGTATATTTCCACACTTTTTTGCCCATTACACCAAACGTTATAAAGGGATCAGATATGGGGTTAGGGGATATTGGATGTCAAGTAGAATTAGCTCATAATAGATGGAATATTTCCGTGCTGCTATTTAGACCTTTGGGAAAGGTGCAGTCTAACAGGAAAATCCACTTGGATTCTACTTTCAAAAGTTGTCTTTCGAAATCCCCCCCTCTCCAATTTTTCATTGGTCTGCTGATGCCCATGTATTTAAAAGTTTTATTGTTACCATTATGGACTTCCTTGAAATGTTTGTATAGTGGAAAGTCCTCCTTGCCCCACTTTATCTGTAAGAGGTTCTCTCAAATTCTGTCTCAGAGTTTCCTGGAGGTTTGCCCTATATATTGTAGTCCACATCCGCATTCAATTAGATATATGACGCCCGAGTCCTGGCACCTGATCATTGTGTAATCTTAGATTTGAACGTATGGCTTTTCCTACCATGTTTACAGGCTTTACATAGATGGCATGGAAAAAGCCTTTTAGTTGTTTGCCATATACATAATTTATTCTGGTCTTTCTGGTTGCTATATAGACACTGGGGGCAATCATAGTCTTTAAATTTTTTGTTTTCCTATATATGAACGTGGGGGACTCTTCCAGATCCTTCCCAATTACATTATCTTCTTTGAGAAAATGCCAGTGTTTCTTAATTATCTTTTCAATTAAAAACTTGCTCTCACTGTATTCTGAGATAAAAGGTACCTTTATGGTATTTCTTCCTTGTGGGGTCTTTTCTTTATATTTTAGCATCGATCTTCTGTCCATTTTCTCCACTTCTTCTATTGTTTTATGTATGGTCTTTTCGTCGTATCCCCTGTCTATGAATCTTTTTTTCAGGATTTCAGACTGTTCCTTCCATTTATCTGTATCAGAACAGTTTTTTCTGATCCTCATCAGCTGTCACCAATATAGTTTTTTATATATGTTTTTATATACATTTTTTATATACCATTTGAGGTTTCTAACGTATATTAAATGAGTTTTTATATGCACTATTTATTTATATATTTTGTCCAATACACACATATATACACAACCTGTCTATTAGAGTAAGGGTCTACTATGACCAACAGAGTTTTGGGTTCTTAGACCCAGATATTTCATTTTCTCGATCCCAAGTGCCATAATAAATATAAATTCCTATCCCCTTCATATGTTTTTATATGTTTTTATATTCTTTATACCTTATTTTTTTATATGTTTTTATATGCTTTATATTATGTGGAAATATCTTTATAACAGATCTGAAACAGACCAATATAATGTTAACCAACACGTATTTATCATACAAATTTACTATTTATAATTTGTATCTAATAGGTTGTATATACAATTTTTGTATTTTTATATGAATTTTGGGTTCTGTAATGGACCAATGTAATGCCGATCACGTTTATTATATATATATACCATTTTATCATATTTAGACAGATCCTGAACCTAATACCACCCATCATAATATATTTGGAAAATGCATATACACCTCAGGATTTCAGCTACATGGTTCCTGCGGACAGAGGTACAACATGCGGTAAAAGTAGAGCCAACCGGAAGTACGTACACGAGCTATGACATCACTTCCTGTTAATCCCCACTTCCGGTGTAAACATCCGGCAATCGGGATACGGCCTCACATATTAACCGCAATGTTGGGAAATATTACGAAATATGAAATATAAATGCAGGAGGGATACATACAGTGAGTAAGAATTAGGATTTATACACAATAAAAAGGCGCAATTTTCGGCGCGTTTTTTTGGCGCGAATTTTTGGGCGCCAAAATCAATCCAATTCCATTGGCTAACCAATACATTTAAGGTGAGCAAACCAGAGAGCCGGTACCAGTCTTGAGAAAGGTTCTTTGTGAACCGAAACGCGTTGTCTTACTGGTATTACGGCTCAGGATCTCATTTGGTGAGTTTATTACCTTTACCCTTATCTTTTAGTAGCTTTATTGCACTATGTTTGCTCTTTTTACCATTTTATAGGTTCAAGATGACACCACTGAAGTTTTAACACACACCTTAAGAAGAGGACCCACACTTAGGAATCCTATAACCACACCTGTTTGGATATATTTTGAGTTATCACAGATTTTTTGGGAACATTTGTTTTATTCTTTAAGGATACATTTGACATTCACTAAGGCATATTTTTGGTGTACACCTAACTCATTTTTATTTTTTATTTTAAAAATTATTTCCACCTTTTACACAATTGTGATATCACAAGTTGTATTTTTAGTCATTTCAATTTTGGAAGGCAATTAATCAATTTTTTCACATTTTTTCATATCTTTGAGTGGTTCACTAAGTTTGAACACACCAGCATTGGGACATTATATAAGTCGATATACCATAGGATCACATGACTATTCTTCGGATCTTTAAGACTTTATTTTTATTTTTATAACTGAACCCCCCCTTTTTATGTGCACATAACGGTACCATTAGATCTTGTTTTTAAGATCTTGTTTTTAAGGTTTTCTTACAATTGCCATTTATGTATTTTATGTATGTTTACATTGTCAAGGATTTTAATCCATATATGTCATATTAAATGTTATCAGCAAAACATATAGGAGTGTTTGATTTATTATAAATTCTTTTTTTTCCCATACATTGTAATATTTATGTGTTTAGGCCTATCGCCTATTTGTATTACTGTTATATACACCACTTATAGGTAATATAACCAATCGTGGACACCATCTTTAGCCACAAACCCTTCCTCTAGGGCCTTGTAGCGCTGTACTCACCAAGCACTTTAACCTATTGCCATGGGAATACAGGTTAGCTGCCCTGGTACAGCAGGATACAGGAGACTCAGCAAGAACAGGATAGCCAGCGGGTACTTTGGTGAGGCTGCCATGGGAATACAGGTTAGCTGCCCCTGGTACAGCAGGATACAGGAGACTCAGCAAGAACAGGATAACCAGCGGGTACTTTGGTGAGGTTGCCATGGGAATACAGGTTAGCTGCCCTGGTACAGCAGGATACAGGAGACTCAGCAAGAACAGGATAGCCAGCGGGTACTTTGGTGAGGCTGCCATGGGAATACAGGTTAGCTGCCCCTGGTACAGCAGGATACAGGAGACTCAGCAAGAATAGGATAACCAGCGGGTACTTTGGTGAGGTTGCCATGGGAATACAGGTTAGCTGCCCCTGGTACAGCAGGATACAAGAGACTCAGCAAGAACAGGATAGCCAGCGGGTACTTTGGTGAGGCTGCCATGGGAATACAGGTTAGCTGCCCCTGGTACAGCAGGATACAGGAGACTCAGCAAGAACAGGATAACCAGCGGGTACTTTGGTGAGGCTGCCATGGGAATACAGGTTAGCTGCCCCTGGTACAGCAGGATACAGGAGACTCAGCAAGAACAGGATAACCAGCGGGTACTTTGGTGAGGTTGCCATGGGAATACAGGTTAGCTGCCCTGGTACAGCAGGATACAGGAGACTCAGCAAGAACAGGATAGCCAGCGGGTACTTTGGTGAGGCTGCCATGGGAATACAGGTTAGCTGCCCCTGGTACAGCAGGATACAGGAGACTCAGCAAGAACAGGATAACCAGCGGGTACTTTGGTGAGGTTGCCATGGGAATACAGGTTAGCTGCCCTGGTACAGCAGGATACAGGAGACTCAGCAAGAACAGGATAGCCAGCGGGTACTTTGGTGAGGCTGCCATGGGAATACAGGTTAGCTGCCCCTGGTACAGCAGGATACAGGAGACTCAGCAAGAATAGGATAACCAGCGGGTACTTTGGTGAGGTTGCCATGGGAATACAGGTTAGCTGCCCCTGGTACAGCAGGATACAAGAGACTCAGCAAGAACAGGATAGCCAGCGGGTACTTTGGTGAGGCTGCCATGGGAATACAGGTTAGCTGCCCCTGGTACAGCAGGATACAGGAGACTCAGCAAGAACAGGATAACCAGCGGGTACCTTGGTGAGGCTGCCATGGGAATACAGGTTAGCTGCCCCTGGTACAGCAGGATACAAGAGACTCAGCAAGAACAGGATAACCAGCGGGTACTTTGGTGAGGCTGCTATGGGAATACAGGTTAGCTGCCCTGGTACAGCAGGATACAGGAGACTCAGCAAGAACAGGATAACCAGCGGGAAATTTGGTGAGGCTGCCATGGGAATACAGGTTAGCTGCCCCTGGTACAGCAGGATACAGGAGACTCAGCAAGAACAGGATAACCAGCGGGTACTTTGGTGAGGCTGCTATGGGAATACAGGTTAGCTGCCCTGGTACAGCAGGATACAGGAGACTCAGCAAGAACAGGATAACCAGCGGTTACTTTGGTGAGGTTGCCATGGGAATACAGGTTAGCTGCCACTGAGAGACAGGCTTTAGTGTTCCACATGGAGGAACGCTGAAGTAGGAGCCCATTGTGGATCGGTTGTGTTACTAAACTGTTTCTTCAGTCTTCCTCCAGTCATTTAATCATGATTCCCTTCTCACATTTTAATGTACCTACAGTATATTTTCCTTCGTAGATTTTTTGCCATTTATATACTAAACAAACAAAAAACATTTAGGTTTTATCTTAGAATCTTTCATTTTCAATTTTGGCTAATCTGATAGCTCTTTTGCATGCTTTGTTACATATCTTTGGTATGTTGAGTCGGTACTATTTTCTTTGAATAATTTAAAATGGACTACATTTTTTCACAATTTCTCTTAATACATTTTTATTTAACCACAATGGCTTGGATTTATTTATTTTACCATTAGAACCACGTGGTATGTGTTGATGTATATATTTAAATAAGAAAGTTTTAAATGTTCTCCATTTCTCCTCTGTTTTTTTCATTTGAAAATGCTTTGTCTCAATTTATGCTATTTAACAGTTTTCTTAAATCCTTGAATTTTACTTTTTACAATTTAAAATCTTAATTGAACCCTTAACACTGCTTATGGAAATGATTTCAAACTTGACCATGTTATGATCACTGTTACCTAAATGTTCTTTAATGCTATCAAATAATACAGAAATAATTATTTACATAGAAGTCAAATACAGTATAGCTTTGTAGCTGGCTCGTCTATTAAATGTGAATTAAGTTATCTTTGAGCGTATTTAAAATAAAAATATATCTCTCCCTAAGCTGTATTGCTAGTTTAATTGCCCCACTTTATTTCAGGGTAGTTAAAAACTCCCATAATTACAACACTGGTATTAGCAGGCTTTCATATTTGTATTATCAGTTGATTTTTCTCAATGTCGCTAACGTTGGGGGACTTGTAACATGTTTCTAGTAATAATGTTTTCCCCCACAATTTCTTTCAGCCTACAGTGGCTAAGATAACTTCAGGGGAGTTTAATTCATGAAGTATAAGATACTTCATGTAGAAAACAACTTTGTTTTAACTGATCGCCGTTCTTAGCTGCTACAGCAGCCCATGGCTAAAAAATTTTTTTGCTAAGAGGTGACGTTTTAACCTCTTAGCCAATAGCCGTGCGGTAAATACAGCTCCCATGGGCGCCAAGCCGGATTTACCGCACAGCTATTGGCTAAGAGGTGAAAATGTCATGTCAGCAAAACTTTTTTTAGATGTGGGCTGCTGCAGCAGCTAAAAACGGCAATCGGTTAAAACAAATAAAGAAGCTTTCTACATGACGTATCTTATACTTCATGAATGAAAGTTCCCTTTATTTGTTTCAAAAGTCAATCCTAGCGTTTGTAAAATGCTAGGATTTACTTTCACTTTAAAAGAGGAGCCAATATTGTGGACCCAAGCTACGAATAAAGCACTATCTGGTATTAGAAATCCATGGTAAAACAGAATTACCAGAGAATGC
>NC_069501.1:788430001-788515001 GCF_027579735.1 Bombina bombina | reverse complement strand
GGGCGGGCCGTGGACTGATCACACAACAGAAGAAAGGAATTTATCAGGTAAGCATAAATTATGTTTTCTTCTGTTATGTGTGATCAGTCCACGGGTCATCATTACTTCTGGGATACCAATACCAAAGCAAAAGTACACGGATGACGGGAGGGATAGGCAGGTTCATTATACAGAAGGAACCACTGCCTGAAGAACCTTTCTCCCAAAAATAGCCTCCGAAGAAGCAAAAGTGTCAAATTTGTAAAATTTGGAAAAAGTATGAAGCGAAGACCAAGTTGCAGCCTTGCAAATCTGTTCAACAGAGGCCTCATTCTTAAAGGCCCAAGTGGAAGCCACAGCTCTAGTGGAATGAGCTGTAATTCTTTCAGGAGGCTGCTGTCCAGCAGTCTCATAGGCTAAACGTATTATGCTACGAAGCCAAAAA
This sequence comes from Bombina bombina, assembly GCF_027579735.1. Taxonomy (NCBI): domain Eukaryota; kingdom Metazoa; phylum Chordata; class Amphibia; order Anura; family Bombinatoridae; genus Bombina; species Bombina bombina. Next base: position 788,514,577 of record NC_069501.1, on the reverse strand, counting down.
GAGAGAGAGGTAGCAGAAGCTTTTTGACCTCTCCTCTGTCCAGAATAAACGACAAACAGGGAAGAAGTTTGGCGAAAATCTTTAGTTGCCTGCAAGTAGAACTTGAGGGCACGAACTACATCCAGATTGTGTAGAAGACGTTCCTTCTTTGAAGAAGGATTTGGACACAAGGATGGAACAACAATCTCTTGATTGATATTCCTGTTAGAAACAACCTTAGGTAAGAACCCAGGTTTAGTACGCAGAACTACCTTGTCTGAGTGAAAGATCAGATAAGGAGAATCACAATGTAGGGCTGATAACTCAGAGACTCTTCGAGCCGAGGAAATAGCCATTAAAAATAGAACTTTCCAAGATAACAATTTTATATCAATGGAATGAAGGGGTTCAAACGGAACACCCTGTAAAACGTTAAGAACTAAGTTTAAACTCCATGGCGGAGCAACAGTTTTAAACACAGGCTTGATCCTAGCTAAAGCCTGACAAAAGGCCTGGATGTCTGAATTTTCTGACAGACGCCTGTGTAACAAGATGGACAGAGCTGAGATCTGTCCCTTTAATGAGCTAGCCGATAAACCCTTTTCTAAACCTTCTTGTAGAAAAGACAATATCCTAGGAATCCTAACCTTACTCCAGGAGTAATCTTTGGATTCACACCAGTATAGGTATTTACGCCATATTTTATGGTAAATCTTTCTGGTAACAGGCTTCCTAGCCTGTATCAGGGTATCAATAACCGACTCAGAAAAACCACGTTTTGATAAAATCAAGCGTTCAATTTCCAAGCAGTCAGCTTCAGAGAAGTTAGACTTTGATGTTTGAATGGACCCTGAATCAGAAGGTCCTGTCTTAGAGGTAGAGACCAAGGCGGACAGGATGACATGTCCACTAGATCTGCATACCAAGTCCTGCGCGGCCATGCAGGCGCTATTAGAATCACTGATGCTCTCTCCTGTTTGATTTTGGCAATCAATCGAGGAAGCAGCGGGAAGGGTGGAAACACATAAGCCATCCTGAAGTTCCAAGGTGCTGTCAAAGCATCTATCAGAACCGCTCCCGGATCCCTGGATCTGGATCCGTAGCGAGGAAGTTTGGCGTTCTGGCGAGACGCCATGAGATCTATCTCTGGTTTGCCCCAACGTCGAAGTATTTGAAGTTCCCACTCCCCCGGATGAAGAGTCTGGCGACTCAAGAAATCCGCCTCCCAGTTCTCCACTCCCGGGATGTGGATTGCTGACAGGTGGCAAGAGTGAGACTCTGCCCAGCGAATTATCTTTGATACTTCTATCATTGCTAGGGAGCTTCTTGTCCCTCCCTGATGGTTGATGTAAGCTACAGTCGTGATGTTGTCCGACTGAAACCTGATGAACCCCCGAGTCTTTAACTGGGGCCAAGCTAGAAGGGCATTGAGAACTGCTCTCAATTCCAGAATGTTTATTGGCAGGAGACTTTCCTCCTGACTCCATTGTCCCTGAGCCTTCAGAGAATTCCAGACAGCGCCCCAACCTAGAAGGCTGGCGTCTGTTGTTACGATTGTCCAGTCCGGCCTGCTGAACGGCATCCCCCTGGACAGATGTGGCCGAGCAAGCCACCATAGAAGAGAGTTTCTGGTCTCTTGATCCAGATTCAGAGTGGGGGACAAATCTGAGTAATCCCCATTCCACTGACTCAGCATGCACAATTGCAGCGGTCTGAGATGTAGGCGTGCAAAGGGTACTATGTCCATTGCTGCTACCATTAAGCCGATCACCTCCATGCATTGAGCTACTGACGGGAGTTGAATGGAATGAAGGACACGGCATACATTTAGAAGCTTTGTTAATCTGTCCTCTGTCAGATAAATCTTCATTTCTACAGAATCTATAAGAGTCCCCAAGAATGGAACTCTTGTGAGAGGCAAGAGAGAACTCTTCTTTTCGTTCACTTTCCATCCATGCGACCTTAGAAATGCCAGAACTAACTCTGTATGAGACTTGGCAGTTTGAAAGCTTGAAGCTTGTATCAGAATGTCGTCTAGGTACGGAGCTACCGAAATTCCTCGCGGTCTCAGAACCGCTAGAAGGGCACCCAGAACCTTTGTGAAGATTCTTGGAGCCGTAGCCAATCCGAATGGAAGGGCTACAAACTGGTAATGCCTGTCTAAGAAGGCAAACCTTAGATACCGGTAATGATCTTTGTGAATCGGTATGTGAAGGTAAGCATCCTTTAAATCCACTGTGGTCATGTATTGACCCTTTTGGATCATGGGTAAGATTGTCCGAATAGTTTCCATTTTGAACGATGGAACTCTTAGGAATTTGTTTAGGATCTTTAAATCCAAGATTGGCCTGAAAGTTCCCTCTTTTTTGGGAACCACAAACAGGTTTGAGTAAAACCCTTGTCCTTGTTCCGACCGCGGAACCGGATGGATCACTCCCATTAATAATAGATCTTGTACACAGCGTAGAAACGCGTCTTTCTTTATTTGGTTTGTTGACAACCTTGACAGATGAAATCTCCCTCTTGGGGGAGATAATTTGAAGTCTAGAAGGTATCCCTGAGATATGATCTCTAGCGCCCAGGGATCCTGGACATCTCTTGCCCAAGCCTGGGCGAAGAGAGAGAGTCTGCCCCCCACTAGATCCGGTCCCGGATCGGGGGCCCTCGGTTCATGCTGTCTTAGGGGCAGCAGCAGGTTTTCTGGCCTGCTTGCCCTTATTCCAGGACTGGTTAGGTTTCCAGCCTTGTCTGTAACGAGCAACAGCTCCTTCCTGTTTTGGTGCAGTGGAAGTTGATGCTGCACCTGCTTTGAAATTCCGAAAGGGACGAAAATTAGACTGTCTAGCCTTAGCTTTGGCTTTGTCTTGAGGTAGAGCGTGGCCCTTACCTCCTGTAATGTCAGCGATAATTTCTTTCAAACCGGGCCCAAATAAAGTTTGCCCCTTGAAAGGTATATTAAGTAATTTGGACTTAGAAGTTACATCAGCCGACCAGGATTTTAGCCACAGCGCCCTACGTGCCTGAATGGCGAATCCTGAATTCTTAGCCGTAAGTTTGGTTAAAATGTACTACGGCCTCCGAAATGAATGAATTAGCTAGTTTAAGGACTCTAAGCCTGTCCGTAATGTCGTCCAGCGTAGCGGAACTAAGGTTCTCTTCCAGAGACTCAATCCAAAATGCTGCCGCAGCCGTAATCGGCGCGATGCATGCAAGGGGTTGCAATATAAAACCTTGTTGAACAAACATTTTCTTAAGGTAACCCTCTAATTTTTTATCCATAGGATCTGAAAAAGCACAGCTATCCTCCACCGGGATAGTGGTGCGCTTAGCTAAAGTAGAAACTGCTCCCTCCACCTTAGGGACCGTTTGCCATAAGTCCCGTGTGGTGGCGTCTATTGGAAACATCTTTCTAAATATTGGAGGGGGTGAGAACGGCACACCGGGTCTATCCCACTCCTTAGTAACAATTTCAGTTAATCTCTTCGGTATAGGAAAAACGTCAGTACTCGCCGGTACCGCAAAGTATTTATCCAACCTACACATTTTCTCTGGTATTGCAACAGTGTTACAATCGTTAAGAGCCGCTAAGACCTCCCCTAGTAATACACGGAGGTTTTCCAATTTAAATTTAAAATTTGAAATATCTGAATCCAATCTGCTTGGATCAGAACCGTCACCTACAGAATGAAGCTCTCCGTCCTCATGCTCTGCAAGCTGTGACGCAGTATCAGACATGGCCCTAGAATTATCAGCGCACTCTGTTCTCACCCCAGAGTGATCACGCTTGCCTCTTAGTTCTGGTAACTTAGCCAAAACTTCAGTCATAACAGTAGCCATATCTTGTAATGTTATCTGTAATGGCTGCCCAGATGTACTAGGCGCCATAATATCACGCACCTCCCGGGCGGGAGACGCAGGTACTGACACGTGAGGCGAGTTAGACGGCATAACTCTCCCCTCGCTGTTTGGTGAAATTTGTTCAATTTGTACAGATTGGCTTTTATTTAAAGTAGCATCAATACAGTTAGTACATAAATTTCTATTGGGCTCCACCTTGGCATTGGAACAAATGACACAGGTATCTTCCTCTGAATCAGACATGTTTTAACACACTAGCAATAAACATGCAACTTGGTTACAATTTTATTTAACAAAAAACGTACTGTGCCTCAAAGAAGCACTAAACGATTAAATGACAGTTGAAATAATGAACTGAAAAACAGTTATAGCATCACTCTTTAAAAACAACACAACTTGTTAGCAAAGGTTTGTTCCCATTAGTAAAGTAACACTAATTAAATTTTAAACATAAAAATCACAGAGCAACGTTTTAAAACACAGTCACTACATAAGTCTCACAGCTCTGCTGAGAGAATCTACCTCCCTTCAAAGAAGTTTGAAGACCCCTGAGTTCTGTTAGAGATGAACCGGATCATGCAGAAAATACAAGAGTAACTGACTGGAAATTTTTGATGCGTAGCAAAGAGCGCCAAAAACGGCCCCTCCCCCTCACACACAGCAGTGAGAGAGAAACGAAACTGTCATAATCAAAACAAGCAAACTGCCAAGTGGAAAAATAATGCCCAAATATTTATTCACTCAGTACCTCAGAAATGCAAACGATTCTACATTCCAGCAAAAACGTTTAACATGAATTAAATACCTATTAAAAGGTTTAATGTACTTTTACAGAGTAATTCCGGTGAAATACCATCCCCAGAATACTGAAGTGTAGAGTATACATACATGTCATTATAACGGTATAGCAGGATTTTCTCATCAATTCCATTCAGAAAATAAAAACTGCTACATACCTCAATGCAGATTCAACTGCCCGCTGTCCCCTGATCTGAAGCTTTTACCTCCCTCAGATGGCCGAGAAACAGCAATATGATCTTAACTACTCCGGTTAAAATCATAAGAAAAACTCTGGTAGATTCTTCTTCAAACTCTGCCAGAGAAGTAATAACACGCTCCGGTGCTATTGTAAAATAACAAACTTTTGATTGAAGTTATAAAAACTAAGTATAATCACCATAGTCCTCTCACACCTCCTATCTAGTCTTTGGGTGCAAGAGAATGACTGGAGGTGACGTAGAGGGGAGGAGCTATATAGCAGCTCTGCTGGGTGAATCCTCTTGCACTTCCTGTAGGGGAGCAGATAATATCCCAGAAGTAATGATGACCCGTGGACTGATCACACATAACAGAAGAAATGCAATTTACATAGCACTCACATTTAACATCCTCAAACAGTATGAGGTATGTATAGGGCATGTATGATTTAGATGGATCCTTCCACAGGTTAGAATAGGATGCAGGATCCCCAGTCTTAGTTAAAAACTTCGTAAAGAAGTTGCATACAGCTGTGGTATATTCCAAGGTTAAATAATACAGAACAGTACGAATATCTCACAAGATAGCGTTAGTGAACTAGCTGCAAGGAGGGACAAGATAATATAAAAACAATAGGCAAAGCATAAATTAAAATGTGTATAAAAAAAGGTTAATTCCCTGACGCGTTTCAAAGGTTTTTTTTCTGTTAAATCCTTCTTCTTCAGAGGGTTGAGTGAAGTGCTGGGCCGTTATCGTTTATTTTGTACGCTTCGGGCGGCGGCACGCCCTCAGCGTATAATTGGTCATGTGGGCCCGCATTACGCGACGTTAGTTTCACGTTTGTTTAGATGCAGTGTATACACTGCGAGGTATATTGATTGGCTACTTGTTGGTACATGTGCCTAGACAAAAATGTATGCTGATTGGTCGGATACAGCAGAGGCTTGTGGGATATGTAGTTTTCAGACTACCCAATATTTCCTATTGCCATTTTCGATAGCAATCTTTTCATTATATTAGTAAAATGTGGTATACGTTATAATAGAGTATAATCATATCATGGTATGTGATATGAGATTGATGTTCACATAAAGCCATGTTAGCATTTTGTAATACAGGGATTTACAGTGATGTGTTCATCCCTTCTGAATTATCATAATATGATTATTATGTGATAAATATATATATTACATGTTTATTACTGTTAGTTATGCTTATTAAAAGGTTTTTAGCATAAACATAGAGGACCCATGAATTATTAGATTTTGCTTGATATAGAGTATATATTATATACTCAGTACATTAGGATACAATGTGTATTGGAGCACTATGTAGTTTACTCATTATTCTTAATATTTGAAACCTTTTAATAGAGAATATTTTTTGAGGTTCTGAGATTATATATAGGCCTCTTTGAAAGGCCAGTATTTAGTCCATAGTGAGGATATATGTATCTTTAGTATATATTATAGACATATTCCTTTGTATAGGGTATATGCTGTATATTATACCAAGATATCTATGGCTTAATACATAAACATGCTTGGGTTCAGAGATGAACTGATCTCTATAGCTAAACAGCATATATATATATATATATAGTTCCTATTTCATGTGTTACTCCTATCATTTGGTCTAAAGGTAGTTAGTGTATAATGGTATAAACGTATCTATTTAGAATATCTTGTTATTTATTGATATTTAATGTGGAGTAAATAGTACTATGATATATTTTGTTAAGTCTTAGTCTTGTAAGATATAGATTAATATGGATAGAACATACATATTGTTACAGAAGTTGTTGTATACTTAGGGAGCTTAGAGTTGTGAGGCCTACTGGATTAAGAAAGCTGCTACATCTATATCTTTATTAAGGCCTTTGGGGGTCATGGAATCTAATTTGTGTATCCATTGGGTTTCCCTCCGTCTTAAATGGAGTTCTCTACTTATGCCCTCTGGTGGATCCCTAATGTGTTCAAGTATGGTGCCTCTTAAACATGACGGATTAGAGTCATGTATTAGGCGAAAGTGATTCGAGACACTATGTTTTTTGAAGCTGCTTTCTATATTTCTAATGTGTTCTAGAAGTCTGGTTTTGTAGGGTCTAGTGGTGCGCCCTACATATTGAAGCTTACATTCACATTCGATGAGGTACACTACATATTCTGTTTTGCAGTTAGTAATTGAATCAAATTCCCAGCTTTTATTATTTGAGGATGAGGTGATTTTTTTGGTGGGTTTGTTGTTGTTGTAGTGGTGTTTACAAGCCTCACAGTTAAGACGGTTGCATTTAAAGAAACCTTTTGTCTTGTTTTGCAACCAGTTGGTAGTTTTTATAGTCTTAGTTGTAGATTTTAGTTTGCTTGGAGCCATTGTTGCTCTGATATTTCTACCCTTTCTAAAGACTAGTTTTGGGTTGTTCTTAGTTATTTCGTTTAGCAGGGTATCTTTTTTCAGTATATGCCAATGTTTGTTTAGGATGGTTTTAATGGCATTAGCACCTTCATTGTATGTTGTGATCATTAGTGGTATATCTTTTTGTTTTTTGCTGTTTTTCTTGGGGGTTTTTAGTAGTGTGTCTCTGTCCATTTTATTGACCTTATCAAATGCTTTGTGTATGTTGTCAGCTTTGTACCCTTTATTTATTAATTTATTAGTTAAAATATTTGATTCATGTAGAAAGTCTTTCTGTCTGGAGCAATTCCTTTTTATGCGTTGGAATTGTCCGTATGGTATGCTTTGTATCCAAGCTGGATGATGGCAGCTGGTTGCTGTTAAGTAGCTGTTACTATCTGTAGCTTTGCTGTATAGTTTTGTTTGAACAGAGTTTTCTTCTTGATAAAGTATGAGGTCAAGGAATTCAATTTCTTTTGAATTAGTTTTGTCTGAAAATGTTAAATTGAAGTCATTAGTGTTAATGTGGTTGACAAAGTCTTGAATTGTGTTGTTATTATCCTTGTGTTCCCATATTACTATAATGTCATCAATAAAACGGGGATATGTTTTGATGTTGTCTTTAAAGGGGTTATTGTCCGAGATGTACTTGTCCTCCCACATACCCATATATAGGTTGGCATAGCTGGGGGCGAATTTCGTCCCCATAGCTGTGCCACCTATTTGGAGGAAATATTCGTTGTTGAAGGTGAAGTAGTTTTTTTGTAGGATGAACTTGGCAGAATCTTTTATGAATTCGATTTTATTTGTTTCTAGATTGGATAGTTTATTTAGCCAGTAGTCTAGTGCTTCTATACCTTTATTGTGGGGGATATTAGTATATAGGGAGCTGACATCCAATGTGAGCCAGCAAAAATTATCTTTCCATTTGATATTGGATAGTTTGCTTATAGTGTCAGGTGTATCTCTAATGTGTGATTTGAGTTTAGGTACCAGAGGTTGAAGGAATGAGTCTATATATTCTGACAATTTAGTTTTATATTATCTTGTCCCTCCTTGCAGCTAGTTCACTAACGCTATCTTGTGAGATATTCGTACTGTTCTGTATTATTTAACCTTGGAATATACCACAGCTGTATGCAACTTCTTTACGAAGTTTTTAACTAAGACTGGGGATCCTGCATCCTATTCTAACCTGTGGAAGGATCTATCTAAATCATACATGCCCTATACATACCTCATACTATTTGAGGATGTTAAATGTGAGTGCTATGTAAATTGCATTTCTGTGCTTATTTATAAATAAACTGTATTACACTATATACTCTTTCTTGTCTCCCTGGGTATCCTTACGCTGGAGAAAGTTTATACCAAGACAGAAAAAGCACTCCAAGAGGCCAACCACCAACCCATAGGAAGTGTAAGGGATCTATTCACCATCAGAAACACATCCCTGCATACTCCAGGAGGCTAACGAATACTAAAAGAGGCATCTCAGCTGGATACAAGGAGGAAATCCAATCATCTATATATACCCCCAGTGCGGCATACTTACCTCATTCGATTGAGGTAATATCTGGTAAGGGTATTATATACCATCTATAACTGCATATCAACTATATCTGGAGATTCATTACGGACTATATACATTCTTAGGACTCATATGAACATTGTTTCATAGTTCATATATTTTATATGTCATTTTTAGCTGGACTTTCATTTATTTTATTTAATTTTATATTCCTTACATACCCCAACAGTTTAATGGATATATAGGCGCTGTATCAATCCTTGAATACACATTTACTCTTACTGTCTAGGGCTTCACATCCCTCCCAGTACTCCTATATAGCTGCCACTATATCCTACTCATTTTTGACTAGCGCCTACTACAGAGTATCACTTGTATCAACTCAGTTCACTGAGGGGACACATTTTACTTACTCATATATATATATATATATCTATCTATATCTATATCTATATATATCTATATATCTATATATCTATATATCTATATATCTATATATCTATATATCTATATATATATATATATATATATATATATATATATATATATATATATATATATATATATATATATATATATATATATATATATACCCACGAAACAAAGCGCACTCCAAGGGTCTTAGTAAATAATCAATTTTAATAGTGACCGTTTTCGTGGTAAAACTACCCGTCCTCAGACTAACAGTGTCTAAGGACGGGTAGTTTTACCCGAAAACGGTCACTATTAAAAGTGATTATTTACTAAGACCCTTGGAGTGCGCTTTGTTTCGTGGGTATGTTGATATATTTTGCTGCACCCAGGGCTGCTGTGGTACTTTGATCCGGAGTGCACACTGTCTGGAATCTATACATACATACATATATATATATATATATATATATATATATATATATATATATATATATATTTGTATGTGTGTATGTATATATGTGTGTGTATGTATGGCCCGTGGTTGGATCTTCCAGCAGGACAATGATCCAAAACATACATTAAAATCAACACAAACATGGTTTACTGATCACAAAATCAAGGTCCTGCCATGGACATCCCAGTCCCCTGGCTTGAACCCCATAGAACACCTGTGGGGTGAGCCGAAGAGGATAGTCCACCAGTGTTGACCTCCAAATTTGAAGGATCTGAAGAGATTCTGTATTGAGGAATGGTCTCAGATTCCTTGCCATGTATTCTCCAACCTCATCAGGCTGATGAGACTCAGAGCTGTTATCTTAGCAAAGGGAGGAAGCACAAAGTATTGACTAAAATAATTGTGCCACATATATATTTAAAAAAACTTTTTTTAACAAAAGATCAAAAGGTTAAACAGACAATTTTTCACAGCCTTCTTTGCTCATATTTACCAAGGGTGCCAATATTAGTGGAGGGCACTGTATGTATCTGTCATCCATGGTTTGAAATATCCCATGTATTGTACCCACAGACTAATCTGACAGCTTCAACTTATCTGCCACTAGAAATAAATGTTTTCAAACTCTTGTACAACCACTTTCATGGCCAGTGGGTCAGTGCTGAAGCTTTCTATAAAAACTTTGTACAATTGTTACACAGAAAGTTAATAAAACATAGCAAAACGGCTAAAATCCACTTATCTTCCTTAAATTGATGGTGAACATCAATATTCAAACAGACATATGAAATCCGGATTGCATAAAATGTATAACGGTACCTTTTCTTAATTGTAACACCGATCCTGATAGCGTTAAAATTGCTCAGTAGTGTAATCCTCCTCGCCCCCACCACTGCCGGCCCACTTTAAAGAAAGCTTTTTTTTTTTTTTTAAGTAGTATCATATTCACCACTCATTCAATGTCTGTGCAAGTCATACAGCAAGTATCAAGCTTCCTTTAAAGTGGGCCAGCAGTAGTGGGGCAAAGATGATAAACTACGGAGCAGTAACCTCCCTCAGGAACGGTGTTACATTAAAGGAAAGGTGCCTTTATACATTTTATGCAATTCAGATTTCATATATCTGTTTGAATATCGATAAGTTCATCATCACTTTAAAGGAACAGAAAAGTCAAAACTGAAATGCACTACCGCAGTGTTATTGCTCCATGCACCTACATTTAAAAACACACCTGCTCAGTGAGCTGTTTGCAGCTCTATTCTGTAGGCAATAATAAATATGGGTGCATCTCACATCAAAATATGTTCAGAGCACCTGTGGACATTAAAAGCCATCACTAAAACTAATTTTTTAATACAAGTGTAATAAAAACATGTCTATATACTAAAGTGCAAAGCATTCACGTGCTTTAATTTTTTTAATGTTATGTCCCTTTAAGGAAAAATAGACAGGTATAGAAGAGAAACAACATATTTGTGACATCCCAGTGCTGCTACTGGTGCAGTCAGAGATTTGAGAACAAAAGCAAAATGAACATGCTCTTCTACATGTGGTAAACCAAACTGTCAAGCAGACTCACCATAGGTTATGGCAATATTAAATGATACCATTGTGCTTTTACATCAAAGACAAATAAAAACCTAAATTGTTCAATATTATAAATCACCCTATACCTGAAGTCCCTGCATGATCTAATCTTCCTTCTTATCAAAATCATTTAAGGGTAAATGGAAAGAAATTTATATAATAACTGTTCTTCTCTAGAACAAAGTTCAACAAAATTTGTTCAAAATCTAGGAGCCAGACCATAAATTTTTATTAGCCAGAATTTGAGATAAATATTTATATACACACACATCCCAAGTCACTGTGAACCCCACAGCACTGAATACTTAAAACAGCTGCATAGTTCCCAGCCCAGGCAGTTAACCACTGAGCAGTCTGGGTGACAGGCCCAAAGGGAAACTTACAAAAACTATCAACACAACACACAGAAAACCTGGCACTAGCAAGCACACAGTACAAATTCAGTTGTATTTGGCACCAAACAGTTTAAGCCCAGGACCACATCAAGGTCTCTCCCCTCCTGTGTGACTAATCAAGCAGCCACACAATGCATGATTTCAAACAAACTGAGAACCAACACCAAGGTGTCACAGGCCTTTGTAATTAGTGCTGCAGTTGCCAAGATGAACACAGCCATTAATTGGCAGCGTTTTGCGACTGCCATGCAGCGACTATCATCTCCCTACTGTTGTTCACCTTGCCCTTGACATCAAACCATCTCATTTCTAGCAGTTATGCCTACAATATTCCATGGTTAAAGAAAAAAAAGCATACCTACACACATGGTGTGTTTGTAACCATGGGAATATATTAGACTATATTAGAGTAAAACAAACATACTAGAATAGCATTCTCACCTGCAATATCTGTGACAACTAGGTTACAGGAGTAGGTACAATCCATAGGACAAAAAGAACCCACATTTACAATTTCCAACAATCATTGTAATTTATAAAAGTCACATTTTAGGGACCAGATCCCATTTCTCATCCAGTCTGGGGACATGAAAAAAAGGAGCACAGGTCCCAATGCAAGCTGAGGTGTAGGCACACAGAAATACAACTTAACAAAAATAGAAGCAATAGATGCAGATGAAATGCCAATCCATTTGGCTGATACCCAGATGTGCCTTAAACCTATTTGTTTCAATGTTTTCTATTCTGTGCATGAAAAGTTACAGTAATTTATTCAGACACCTCTAACTGTGCAAAGGATAGTTATCAGTGTCCTCAGATTTGCTTCCCTTGTGAGGACATCCGAGTCATCCTTTGCACTCCTAGACATGTCGCATTATACAGAAGAAAGACAAACTAAAAGTTGGTGCATGATCTGCCTACAGGAATATATTATGACATGAACAACCGATTTCTAAAATAACGTTATTAAAATTGAATGGTTTAATAATAATATATGTTCCTAACATTTGGACGTGTTCAAACCAAATATATTTTCTATATAAACATGCTTACAGGAATCACGCCTAAACAAATACACAGCAAAGTGACAAAATACAGACATGAATTAGTGTCTGATAAATCTACCAGGACATTAACCCTGCAAAACAAGCAAACGTAGTCAATTAAAAGAAAGAAGAAAAAAAAACAACTGTTAAAAGTATAATCTCAATTTATATTCATTACTGGCATGCACTGTGTAACTCTAGAAATTACAGTGGCTTGTAAAACTGGTAACAAGTGCTATGGTTGGAAGGATGCACTAAATATACCTGAAAATGTGCATAACACAAACAACATTTGTTAACACTTACTCTTTCTGATTGACATCTTGAACAATATTGCTGGGACCTGGTAAAGAATCATCTGATTTTTTAATGGAATAAAAGTTGAGGCCTTTCTGAACACTTGACTGTTTTGTATACAGCTGGTAGGGAACATAGGAAAGAAGCCGGCCAGCTTTTATGCTATTAGGGGAAAAAGTAAAAATCATATTTTAACAACAAAGTTTTGCTACTGAAACAATACATAAAACAGTTTTCTATTCTATTCAAAGACTCATCTAGTTTGGAGATTCTCTTATGTTATTAGAGACATGTTCATTAAAGTGGGGCAGAGCTCCTAATTACAATGTTCAAGTATTACAAGAATTTAAAGGGACAGTCTACACCTTACTCATATTAAAGTCATACCTTAGATTATTTTAAAATGAATATTGTTTATTTGAAATGTCTCTCAATGGATCACTTCAACTAGGGCACTGCCCGACAAATTTTTAGAGTAGGTACTAGTTGAAGTAAAGGTTTTTTTAGGGGGGGGGGCTTTTATTTTTAAGGGAACTTTAGTTTTAGGATATGGCTGTTACCGGTTGTTTGTTGGTTTTTTTTTATTGTTGGTAATTTTTATAATGTTTACGTATGGAAGTTTAAGGGCTAACAGTGTAGCGGGGTAATTTACTTGCTTAAGTGGAAGGGTTACAAATGCCTGATAAATATACAATTCTATCCACTGGTTAATAATTGCATCCATAGTAAAATATACTTTAGATATTGGGGCATATGTATCAAGCTCCGAATGGAGCTTGATGGCCCCTGTTTCTGGCGAGTCTTCAGACCTGCCAGAAACAGCAGTTATGAAGCAGCGGTCACAAAGACCTCTTGTGAGCTGCTGGTGCAATGCTGAATACGGCAAGCATATTGCTCGCCGTATTCAGCAAAGTCTGGCGGACCTGATCCGCACTGTCGGATCAGGTCCGCCAGACTTTACTAAATATGCCCCATTGCCTGTAATTCCCAGAAGGGCTCTGTATCAGAGATAATATATGGAACAGGACAAAAGCAAGAAATTACAAATTTGTAATTACCAGGGCTACTGGAAATTAACTGATTGGATGCATAAAGTCCCTTTACCATTACATTTGGGTACTGTAAAAGTTTGCTAACAATATGACAATTTTAAATGCTTTCAAAATATTTTTGTGAGATTTTATAAAACACAATGCTTTGTTGATACATAATTACTATACTATATACACGTTCATGGTTCAGATAGAGGATTTGTTTTTAAGAGACTTTCTCGAGTTACTTCTGTTACCAAATACACTTTGTCCTTGTTATCCTTTGTATACCTAGCTAGGATTAGGAGAAGCAATGCATTATTGGGAGCTAGCTGATGATTGGTGGCAACATATTTATGTCTCTTGTCATTAGCTCAGCAGACGAATTTAGCTAAATCTCAATAATGCAATGCTGTTCTGCACTTTAAATATGTGTTTAACGTCATTGCAGAAGTTAAATAAGAAGTTAGATAAAATTAGTATTGCACTACTGCTAGCTATCTTCTTTTTTCACTTTTACTTCCCATTAATTATATAAATAACATTTTTATATGGCCTATCATATAGATCAGTGATTTTAAACAAATGTTTAAAAATAACAGACACATTTTTTTCAGATTGGAACGGATGAAATATTTCTTTGAAATTTGGCAGTATATAGAAAAATTATTAGCCTACACCAAAAAACACTGCACCAGTCTTTATGAAATTTGGCACGTTGACAGATTTTATTATCTGCTAGGTGTTTTATTTTTATTTAAGTAGTAGTTGCTGAGATAAAAAGGTTTAGTGTTGCCTAATTTTGAGCATGCTAAGTATAAGCAGCTCAAACAGCTGGGGGGGGGGGAAACATGATCAGTGACGAGTGGCAGCAAAAGTTTGTGACCCCCTGATATTAGCTAACATCTTAAAAGGTAAAAACATGGAAATGCCAAAATTAAACGCCCCCAACCACGTTATTGAATCATATAACAATACATTGCACAGCAATATCCAAGTAATATAGACTAGTAAAGAAAAAATGGACATAGTTAGTAAAAGCTGATACACACTTATAGAAGTTGGATTTACAAAAAAGCAGATATTTCCCTTACCTTTCTGTTATCCATTCAGGGCGGACAACCTTTTCATCTTTAAGCTCCTTGATTTTATTGTTTGGGAGATTGGATGCAACAATGTGGGTTGTTTTAGAACGAGAATAGTAAACATGGTATTTCCCACCATGCAACATCATCAAATGACGCAGCTGATCTGCAGTGGGATCTGGCAAAGCAAAGAAACTCATTTTAAAAGAATATGAAACAGTGCTCCATTAGTTAAAAAAAAAAGTTAAATAATTTCTTGCTAAATTAGCACTTAGCACTTAGACATTCTCAGTGTAGCCACTGCCTGCAGCTAGATAAGAGAACAACCATTATAGAACTTTAGTTCTACTGTCACATGTTTCCTAGATACGCTTCAAGGAAAAACTAATCCTTTGCCTTCCTGTAGACATCACAACCCACTTCCCTGTCACAGGAAGTTATGGACCCTTCACAAATGAAGTTAAAATATATAAAAAGGTAAAATCCTTTTAAAATGATGAATAATACATATAGCAACAATTTCTATAAAGTATAATCCACTGCAACAATGAAACAAACTGTTTTGTATCCCTTTAAAAACTAAAATACCAGTACAACTTATCCAAATACCTAATTTTCTTTAATTGATTTCCTGACGAAATATTTTTTTACTCAGTTCTCCTGTACTTTGCACTCTCTCATTACCACCTCAAGTGGTTGCCTGACCTCCTCCTGAACAAATTTTACACAACTGGAAAATATGTACTGGATTGTTCTGAAGCATAAATATTCAACAATCCTCATCATTAGGCTCAATAATTACAAACTTGCAATGAATATTACCACAGACATAATTTTACAAAAACCCATATAATCTAGAATTGTCTTTCCCAAAAAGATAGTCCATGTTTGTTGTAGGGAACATTTGCATCACATTGATTTGAAGGAAAAATCAATATGGTCTAAAAAAATCAATATAGTCTACTGAAGTAAACCTTTTTTCTTTTACAAGATATGACGAGTCCACGGATTTAATCCTTACTTATGGGATATCGCCTCCTGATCAGCAGGAGGAGGCAAAGAGCACCACAGCAGAGCTGTATATATAGCTCCTCCCTTCCCTCCCACCCCAGTCATTCTCTTTGCCTGTGTTATTGATAGGAAGAGGTAAAGTGAGGTGTTAGTTTAGATTCTTGAATCAACAGTTTATTATTTTTAAATGGTGCCGGTGTGTCCTATTTTTTCTCAGGGCTAGAGCTTCTGGCTTTCAGGAATGGAACTGGGGAGATTCTCACTCTGTAATCACGCTCCCATATGGATTGCTGCCCTGCTGATGGTCTTAGCAAATATTATCTAAGACTTTATTTGTCCCCACAGACGTGCTGGAGGTGAGGAAAGGGAACATCTTCATTGTGTGGGACTGTTTCTTACTGCGTTCAGCATTAAGGTATGTACAGTCATTTTTTTCTGGGGAGACTGAAGTATCTCAGAACAGACTGACATTTATTCCCTGTACATGGAAAGGGTAATCATTTTGCCTTACAGGTTATGTGCACAAGTATTCCCTTTTTTTTGGATAATCAGTAGCCTAATAAAGGGTTAACCAGGGGCTAATGTTTGTACCATGGGCTTGACGCTGGGAGATTATGGCAGGCGTAGCACAGTATTATATTTCACTTTGACATTGCTAGACTAGTGTGTGTTTATGTGAAAGGGCACATTGATGATTGAGGTACTATTATAAAGACCGACATGTTATATTTTCCATGCGGTGCTTGCTGTAACCGGGGACTTTAGTTGCGCCCACGAGGGGCGGGGCTTGATTTTCGCGCGCTCAGACGCGCCTTCTCTATCCGGATCCTGTCTTGGAGCAGCATGTATCTAGGCTCCGGTGTGGCCTAAGTCGCTTTCAAACTTCACAAGCGACTTTAGGAGCACCGTCCACGACTATTCAGTGTTTCGTTTTGGGGACAGGTAGGCGCCACAGCAGAGCTGTAGCGAGGTGCAAGGAGCTAATTTAGACATAAATTGCATAATAGATAACTATGACAGTATAACATTTTATAAGTCTTAGGGTGTTTCAAAATTGATGCAGCCTAGTGCGAACAACAAACGCATATGCGGCTTTAATTTTTAAAGAGACAGTACACCCGTTTTCTAAAGCAACTTTCTTTTTTCGAAAGTATTTGCCTTTTAAATTTCTTGGAATTTTAGAGAAACCGACCAATATTGCTATTGCTGGTTTGTTTGTCATGGCTGAACTTCTGGAAAGTACCTGTTCTATGCGTTTAGATGCCAATGTGGAACCCCTATTACTTTTTGTCCCTCATGTACTGAGAGGGCTTTAAATTGTAAAGAACACATTTTCTTTAATGCAAGTCTGTCTAAGGATGCTTCTCAGTCTGATGAGAACCAGGGTATGCCACAACTTTCTCCCCAAGCGTCACAACCTTTAACGCCCACCCAAGCGATGCAGTGTTCTTCAACCTCGTCTACTTCATTCACTCTGCAGGATATGGCTGCAGTTATGCCATCCACTCTTACAGAAGTCTTGTCTAAGTTGCCAGTGTTACAAGGCAAACGCAGCAGGACAGAAGCCCATGTGGTCCCTGCGACTTCTGATGCTTTGATGGCTATCTCCGATGTACCCTTCCAGGGCTCCGAAGTGGGGGGTAGGGAGACCCTGTCTGAGGGGGAACTGTCTGACTCAGGAAGTGTATTGCCCCAGACAGAGTTGGACGTCATGTCTTTCAGATTTAAACTTGAACACCTCCGTCTGTTGCTGCGGGAGGTTTTGATGACTCTGGACGACTGTGACTCTATTGTGGTACAACCAGAGAAATTGTGTAAGATGGACAAATACTTAGAGGTTCCTTCTTATTCTGATGTTTTTCTGGTTCGTAAGAGAATTTCGGAAATTGTTACGCGGGTATGGGAAAGGCCGGGTATCCCGTTCTCCCCTTCCCCTATTTTCAAGAAAATATACCCTATAGCTGACGCCATTCGGGACTCTTGGCACACGATCCCTAAGGTGGAGGGTGCTATCTCTACCCTGGCTAAGCGTACGACTATCCCTATTGAGGACAGTTGTGCTTTCAAAGACCCTATGGATAAAAGGTTGGAGGGTCTTTTAAAAAAGCTATATGTTCTTCAAGGGTTTCTACTACAACCGACGGCCTGCATTGTACCAAACACAACTATGGCTGCCTTTTGGTTTGACGCCCTAGAAGAGTCTCTTAAGACGGAGACTTCTTTGGAAGAAATAATGGATAGAATTAATGCCCTTAAGCTGGCTAATTCTTTTGTTACGGATGCCGCCTTTCAGATCGCCAAACTGGCGGCTAAGAATTCAGGATTTTCCATCTTAGCACGCAGAGCTTTATGGTTAAAATCTTGGTCTGCGGATGTGTCCTCTAAATCCAAGCTTTTGGCTATTCCTTTCAAAGGAAAAACCCTGTTCGGGCCTGACTTAAGAGATCACCTCCTCCCTCAGGACAAAACATCTAAGCAAAGGGGTAGACAGAGTAATTTTAGTTTCTTTCAAAATTTCAAGGGAGTCCCCTCTTCCACTAAACAGGAAGGGAATTTTGCACAAGCCAAGTCCACCTGGAGACCCAACCAGGCTTGGACTAAGGGTAAACAACCCAAGAAGCCAGCTGCTGCTCCCAAATCAGCATGAAGGGGCAGCCCCCGATCCGGGACTGGATCTAGTGGGGGGCAGACTTTCTCTCTTTGTCCAGGCTTGGATAAGAGACGTTCAGGATCCCTGGACACTAGAAATCGTGTCTCAAGGGTATCAGTTGGAGTTCAAAAATTCTTTCCCAAGGGGAAGGTTTCTTCTTTCACGATTTTCTGTAGACCAGATAAAAAGAGAGGCGTTCTTATGTTGTGTAAAAGACCTCTCCACTATGGGAGTAATTTGTCCCGTTCCAAAACAGGAACAGGGACAGGGGTTTTACTCAAATCTTTTTGTGGTTCCCAAAAAAGTGGGAACGTTCCGACCCATTTTAGATCTCAAGAGTCTGAACAAGTTTCTCAGAGTCCCATCCTTCAAGATGGAGACTATTCGGACAATTCTTTCATTGATCCAGGAGGGTCAATATATGACTACCATGGACTTAAAGGGTGCATATCTTCATATTCCTATCTACAGAAATCATCACCAGTTCCTGAGGTTTGCCTTTCTGGACAAACATTTTCAGTTCGTGGCCCTTCCTTTCGGGCTGGCCACGGCAGGATCTTTACGAAGGTTCTAGGGTCTCTGCTGGCGGTTCTCAGACCGCGGGGCATTGCAGTGGTGCCTTATCTGGACGATATTCTGATCCAGGCGTCGTCTTATCAGCTGACAAAGTCTCATACCGACATGGTCCTATGCTTTCTAAGGACTCACGGGTGGAAGGTGAATCTAGAAAAGAGTTCACTAATTCCACGGACAAGGGTTCCTTTCCAAGGAACTCTAATAGACTCTATATCCATGAAAATCTTCTTGACGGAAGTCAGAAAGTTAAAGATTCTGAATACATGCCGATCCCTTCAGTCCAATCCTCGGCCATCAGTGGCTCAGTGCATGGAGGTAATTGGATTGATGGTGGCGGCAATGGACATCATTCAGTTTGCTCGTGTTCATCTCAGGCCTCTACAACTGAGCATGCTCAGACAGTGGAATGGAGATTATGCAAATTTGTCTCCTCAGATAGATCTAGATCAGGAGACAAGAGACTCTTTTTGGTGGTTGTCGCAGGATCATCTGTCCCAAGGGACGTGCTTCCGCAAACCCTCATGGGTGATAGTGACAACGGACGCCAGTCTACTAGGATGGGGTGCAGTCTGGAACTCCCTGAAGGCTCAGGGTGTGTGGACTCGGTCGGAGTCTCTACTTCCAATCAATATTCTGGAATTGAGGGCAATATTCAATGCTCTTCAGGCTTGGCCTCAATTGGCTTCGGCCAAATTCATCCGATTTCAGTCGGACAACATCACGACTGTGGCTTACATCAATCATCAGGGAGGAACAAGGAGTTCCTTAGCGATGACAGAAGTATCCAAGATAATTCGGAGGCTCACTCTTGTTATCTGTCAGCAATCTACATCCCAGGAGTGGACAACTGGGAAGCAGATTTTTTGAGCAGACAGACGTTCATCCGGGGGAATGGGAACGCCATCCGGAGGTCTTTGCCACCCTAATTCTCAGATGGGGCAGGCCGAAGCTGGATCTCATGGCATCTCGTCAGAATGCCAAGCTCCCGAGATACGGATCCAGGTCCAGGGATCCTCAGGCCGAACTGATAGATGCCTTGGCAGTGTCTTGGTCGTTCAACCTAGCTTATGTGTTTGCACCGTTTGCTCTCCTTCCCCGGGTAATTGCTCGGATCAAACAGGAGAGGGCTTCAGAGATTGTCATCGCTCCTGCGTGGCCTCGCAGGACTTGGTATGCTGATCTGGTAGACATGTGCTCTCTGCCACCGTGGAAGCTTCCATTGAGGCAGGACCTTCTCATTCAGGGACCCTTCCATCATCCGAATCTAATTTCTCTACAGCGGACTGCTTGGAGATTGAATGCTTGATTTTATCTAAGCGAGGGTTCTCTGATTCGGTCATTGATACTTTGATTCAGGCACGTAAGCCTGTTACTAGAAAAATTTACCATAAGATATGGCGTAAATATCTTTATTGGTGCGAATCCAAGGGCTACTCATGGAGTAAGATTAGGATTCCTAGGATTTTGTCCTTTCTCCAAGAAGGATTGGAGAAAGGGTTGTCAGCAAGTTCCTTAAAGGGACAGATTTCTGCTCTATCTATTTTGCTACACAAACGTCTGGCAGATGATCCGGATGTTCAATCTTTTTGTCAGGCTCGGACTAGAATCAGGCCTGTGTTTAGACCAATTGCTCCTCCTTGGAGTTTGAATTTAGTTCTTAATGTTCTTCAAGGGGTTCCGTTTGAACCTATGCATTCCAAAGATATTAAGTTGTTATCTTGGAAAGTTTTATTTTTGGTTGCTATTTCTTCTGCTCGCAGAGTTTGAGCTTTCAGCATTACAATGTGATTCTCCTTATCTTATTTTTCATTCCGATAAGGTATTGTTGCGTACCAAACCTGGTTTTCTTCCTAAGGTTGTTTCTAACAAGAAAATTAATCAGGAAATTGTTATTCCTTCATTGTGTCCTAATCCTTCTTCTAAGAAGGAGCGTCTGTTACATAATTTGGACGTAGTCTGTGCCCTGAAGTTCTACTTGCAGGCGACTAAGGAATTTTGTCAATCATCTTCATTGTTTGTTGTCTTTTCTGGGAAACGTAGGGGTCAGAAAGCTACGGCTACTTCTCTTCCTTTTTGGCTGAAGAGTATCATCCATTTTGCATATGAGACTGCTGGACAGCAGCCTCCTGAACGAATTACAGCTCATTCCTCTAGGGCTGTGGCTTCCTCATGGGCATTTAAAAATGATGCTTCTGTTGAACAGATTTGCAAGGCTGCAACTTGGTCGTCTCTTCACACTTTTTCCAAATTTGATACCTTTGCCTCGTCCGAGGCTATTTTTGGGAGAAAGGTCCTTCAAGCAGTGGTGCCTTCTGTTTAGGTTCCTGTCTTGTCCCTCCCTTTCATCCGTGTCTTATAGCTTTGGTATTGTATCCCATAAGTAAGGATGAAATCCGTGGACTCGTCATATCTTGTAAAAGAAAAGGAAATTTATGCTTACCTGATAAATTTGTTTCTTTTACGATATGATGAGTCCACGGCCCACCCTGTCATTTTCTAAGACAGGTCTTTATTTTTATTAAACTTTCGTCACCTCTGCACCTTGGCTTTTCCTTTCTCTTCCTAACTTCAGTCGAATGACTGGAGTGGGAGGGAAGGGAGGAGCTATATATACAGCTCTGCTGTGGTGCTCTTTGCCTCCTCCTGCTGACCAGGAGGTGATATCCCATAAGTAAGGATGAAATCCGTGGACTCGTCATATCGTAAAAGAAACAAATTTATCAGGTAAGCATAAATTTCCTTTTTTTAGATGAAATACAGAAATGTATTCTTAAAAAGGGCCATTAAACTCTTTGAGATGGTAATATAAAATGATTATATATATATATATATACACACATATATATACACATATATATACATACACACACACATACATACATACATACATACACTCTTAGTGACCTATGTATAACTCTCCCTAATTGGCCATAGCAGAGAAGGTAACCTAAGTTACAAAATGGCAGTTCCCATGGTTTTATAGACACTAAAACTTTACAATTTATTTTGTCAGTATTTAAACAGCTAATGAAACTTTAAAACCTACATCTACATGTTATTCTTAGACTGATCTTTTCTTTGAATGTATCATTCTATGTAGCATTTATCTAGTGTTTAATGTCCCTTTAAGGTAATAGTGGTTTTAACCCCTTAACGACCAGTGCCATACCCTATACGACGCTGGTCGTTATGCCCTTAAGGACCAGCGACGTACCATGTAGGTCGCTGCAGTCCTGGGCTTCTCTCTGCCGCAATCTCGCTCAAAATAGTGAGATTGCGCTATTTCTGCATGCCCCACAAGTTGGCTACTGCAGAAATAGATTTGCAGAGTTACCGATACAGAGAGGGGATACTACCATGCAGAAAATATATCATTTTAAAAAAAAAAATTATACTGGCAGACTTTCTGCCAGTACTTAAGATGGGGGTGACCTTTGGGGGGGTGGAGGAGGGAAGATAGCTGTTTGAGAGAAGGCAGGAGTAGTAATAGTATGGAGGTTATGTCAAACACCTTTTTGACAGGTGGATATGTCCCTTTCTCCTCCCCTAACCCCGCCCCTTTCTACTCTCACTTTTACGGCCCTTTTTAATATCAATTTGATATAAAATTGATATAAAAAGGGAGATTTTGATACAAATTTAATATAAAATTGATATTAAAAAGTGTTTTTAATATGAATTTGATATAAAAAAATGTTCTTATTAGGATTTAGATTAAAAGGTTATAAGAGGGTATTAAGCTTAATTATTTTGATATTGTTGATTAGGAGATTTATAAAGAAAAGACTATAAAGTTTAATGTTATTTAATTAAAAAAGTGTAAAGTATACTTTGATATTGTATTCTATTAAAAATGGATATAAAATCTTAATATACTGTATATATATCCTCTATAATGTTCAATAGGTTTAATAAGGCATGTCAGGATTTGCTATGAAAAGGATATAAAATGTAATAGGATTAAAAAGGGTTATAAGAGTTTATAAGAGAGTGTATAAAACTCAATTGTTTTGATATTTTCTTTTATTAGGTTATAAAAAAAACAATTTTATATCAGTTTTATATCAAATTCGTATTAAAAACACTTTTTAGTATCAATTTTATATGAAATTCGTATCAAAATCTCCCTTTTTATATCAATTTTACATCAAATTGATATTAAAAAGGGGCGCAAAAGTGGGAGTAGAAAGGGGCGGGGTTAGGGGGAAAGGGGCGTGTCCACCTGTCAAAAACAGAATTTATGTTTACCTGATAAATTACTTTCTCCAACGGTGTGTCCGGTCCACGGCGTCATCCTTACTTGTGGGATATTCTCTTCCCCAACAGGAAATGGCAAAGAGCCCAGCAAAGCTGGTCACATGATCCCTCCTAGGCTCCGCCTACCCCAGTCATTCGACCGACGTTAAGGAGGAATATTTGCATAGGAGAAACCATATGGTACCGTGGTGACTGTAGTTAAAGAAAATAAATCATCAGACCTGATTAAAAAAACCAGGGCGGGCCGTGGACCGGACACACCGTTGGAGAAAGTAATTTATCAGGTAAACATAAATTCTGTTTTCTCCAACATAGGTGTGTCCGGTCCACGGCGTCATCCTTACTTGTGGGAACCAATACCAAAGCTTTAGGACACGGATGAAGGGAGGGAGCAAATCAGGTCACCTAAATGGAAGGCACCACGGCTTGCAAAACCTTTCTCCCAAAAATAGCCTCAGAAGAAGCAAAAGTATCAAACTTGTAAAATTTGGTTAAAGTGTGCAGTGAAGACCAAGTCGCTGCCCTACATATTTGATCAACAGAAGCCTCGTTCTTGAAGGCCCATGTGGAAGCCACAGCCCTAGTGGAATGAGCTGTGATTCTTTCGGGAGGCTGCCGTCCGGCAGTCTCGTAAGCCAATCTGATGATGCTTTTAATCCAAAAAGAGAGAGAGGTAGAAGTTGCTTTTTGACCTCTCCTTTTACCGGAATAAACAACAAACAAGGAAGATGTTTGTCTAAAATCCTTTGTAGCATCTAAATAGAATTTTAGAGCGCGAACAACATCCAAATTGTGCAACAAACGTTCCTTCTTTGAAACTGGTTTCGGACACAGAGAAGGTACGATAATCTCCTGGTTAATGTTTTTGTTAGAAACAACTTTTGGAAGAAAACCAGGTTTAGTACGTAAAACCACCTTATCTGCATGGAACACCAGATAAGGAGGAGAACACTGCAGAGCAGATAATTCTGAAACTCTTCTAGCAGAGAAATTGCAACTAAAAACAAAACTTTCCAAGATAATAACTTAATATCAACGGAATGCAAGGGTTCAAACGGAACCCCCTGAAGAACTGAAAGAACTAAATTGAGACTCCAAGGAGGAGTCAAAGGTTTGTAAACAGGCTTAATTCTAACCAGAGCCTGAACAAAGGCTTGAACATCTGGCACAGCGGCCAGCTTTTTGTGAAGTAACACAGACAAGGCAGAAATCTGTCCCTTCAGGGAACTTGCAGATAATCCTTTTTCCAATCCTTCTTGAAGGAAGGATAGAATCCTAGGAATCTTAACCTTGTCCCAAGGGAATCCTTTAGATTCACACCAACAGATATATTTTTTCCAAATTTTGTGGTAAATCTTTCTAGTTACAGGCTTTCTGGCCTGAACAAGAGTATCGATAACAGAATCTGAGAACCCTCGCTTCGATAAGATCAAGCGTTCAATCTCCAAGCAGTCAGCTGGAGTGAAACCAGATTCGGATGTTCGAACGGACCCTGAACAAGAAGGTCTCGTCTCAAAGGTAGCTTCCAAGGTGGAGCCGATGACATATTCACCAGATCTGCATACCAAGTCCTGCGTGGCCACGCAGGAGCTATCAAGATCACCGACGCCCTCTCCTGATTGATCCTGGCTACCAGCCTGGGGATGAGAGGAAACGGCGGGAACACATAAGCTAGTTTGAAGGCCCAAGGTGCTACTAGTGCATCCACTAGAGCCGCCTTGGGATCCCTGGATCTGGACCCGTAGCAAGGAACTTTGAAGTTCTGACGAGAGGCCATCAGATCCATGTCTGGAATGCCCCACAGCTGAGTGACTTGGGCAAAGATTTCCGGATGGAGTTCCCACTCCCCCGGATGCAATGTCTGACGACTCAGAAAATCCGCTTCCCAATTTTCCACTCCTGGGATGTGGATAGCAGACAGGTGGCAGGAGTGAGACTCCGCCCATAGAATGATTTTGGTCACTTCTTCCATCGCCAGGGAACTCCTTGTTCCCCCCTGATGGTTGATGTACGCAACAGTTGTCATGTTGTCTGATTGAAACCGTATGAACTTGGCCCTCGCTAGCTGAGGCCAAGCCTTGAGAGCATTGAATATCGCTCTCAGTTCCAGAATATTTATCGGTAACAGAGATTCTTCCCGAGACCAAAGACCCTGAGCTTTCAGGGATCCCCAGACCGCGCCCCAGCCCATCAGACTGGCGTCGGTCGTGACAATGACCCACTCTGGTCTGCGGAATGTCATCCCTCGTGACAGGTTGTCCAGGGACAGCCACCAACGGAGTGAGTCTCTGGTCCTCTGATTTACTTGTATCTTCGGAGACAAGTCTGTATAGTCCCCATTCCACTGACTGAGCATGCACAGTTGTAATGGTCTTAGATGAATGCGCGCAAAAGGAACTATGTCCATTGCCGCTACCATCAACCCGATCACTTCCATGCACTGAGCTATGGAAGGAAGAGGAACGGAATGAAGTATCCGACAAGAGTCTAGAAGTTTTGTTTTTCTGGCCTCTGTCAGAAAAATCCTCATTTCTAAGGAGTCTATTATTGTTCCCAAGAAGGGAACCCTTGTTGACGGAGATAGAGAACTCTTTTCCACGTTCACTTTCCATCCGTGAGATCTGAGAAAGGCCAGGACAATGTCCGTGTGAGCCTTTGCTTGAGGAAGGGACGACGCTTGAATCAGAATGTCGTCCAAGTAAGGTACTACAGCAATGCCCCTCGGTCTTAGCACAGCTAGAAGGGACCCTAGTACCTTTGTGAAAATCCTTGGAGCAGTGGCTAATCCGAAAGGAAGCGCCACGAACTGGTAATGTTTGTCCAGGAATGCGAACCTCAGGAACCGATGATGTTCCTTGTGGATAGGAATATGTAGATACGCATCCTTTAAATCCACCGTGGTCATGAATTGACCTTCCTGGATGGAAGGAAGAATAGTTCGAATGGTTTCCATCTTGAACGATGGAACCTTGAGAAACTTGTTTAAGATCTTGAGATCTAAGATTGGTCTGAACGTTCCCTCTTTTTTGGGAACTATGAACAGATTGGAGTAGAACCCCATCCCTTGTTCTCTTAATGGAACAGGATGAATCACTCCCATTTTTAACAGGTCTTCTACACAATGTAAGAATGCCTGTCTTTTTATGTGGTCTGAAGACAACTGAGACCTGTGGAACCTCCCCCTTGGGGGAAGTCCCTTGAATTCCAGAAGATAACCTTGGGAGACTATTTCTAGCGCCCAAGGATCCAGAACATCTCTTGCCCAAGCCTGAGCGAAGAGAGAGAGTCTGCCCCCCACCAGATCCGGTCCCGGATCGGGGGCCAACATTTCATGCTGTCTTGGTAGCAGTGGCAGGTCTCTTGGCCTGCTTACCCTTGTTCCAGCCTTGCATTGGTCTCCAAGCTGGCTTGGCTTGAGAAGTATTACCCTCTTGCTTAGAGGACGTAGCACTTTGGGCTGGTCCGTTTCTACGAAAGGGACGAAAATTAGGTTTATTTTTTGCCTTGAAAGGCCGATCCTGAGGAAGGGCGTGGCCCTTACCCCCAGTGATATCAGAGATAATCTCTTTCAAGTCAGGGCCAAACAGCGTTTTCCCCTTGAAAGGAATGTTAAGTAGCTTGTTCTTGGAAGACGCATCAGCCGACCAAGATTTCAACCAAAGCGCTCTGCGCGCCACAATAGCAAACCCAGAATTCTTAGCCGCTAACCTAGCCAATTGCAAAGTGGCGTCTAGGGTGAAAGAATTAGCCAATTTGAGAGCATTGATTCTGTCCATAATCTCCTCATAAGGAGGAGAATCACTATCGACCGCCTTTATCAGCTCATCGAACCAGAAACATGCGGCTGTAGCGACAGGGACAATGCATGAAATTGGTTGTAGAAGGTAACCCTGCTGAACAAACATCTTTTTAAGCAAACCTTCTAATTTTTTATCCATAGGATCTTTGAAAGCACAACTATCCTCTATGGGTATAGTGGTGCGTTTGTTTAAAGTGGAAACCGCTCCCTCGACCTTGGGGACTGTCTGCCATAAGTCCTTTCTGGGGTCGACCATAGGAAACAATTTTTTAAATATGGGGGGAGGGACGAAAGGAATACCGGGCCTTTCCCATTCTTTATTAACAATGTCCGCCACCCGCTTGGGTATAGGAAAAGCTTCTGGGAGCCCCGGCACCTCTAGGAACTTGTCCATTTTACATAGTTTCTCTGGGATGACCAACTTGTCACAATCATCCAGAGTGGATAATACCTCCTTAAGCAGAATGCGGAGATGTTCCAACTTAAATTTAAATGAAATCACATCAGGTTCAGCTTGTTGAGAAATGTTCCCTGAATCAGTAATTTCTCCCTCAGACAAAACCTCCCTGGCCCCATCAGACTGGGTTAGGGGCCCTTCAGAAATATTATTATCAGCGTCGTCATGCTCTTCAGTATCTAAAACAGAGCAGTCGCGCTTACGCTGATAAGTGTTCATTTTGGCTAAAATGTTTTTGACAGAATTATCCATTACAGCCGTTAATTGTTGCATAGTAAGGAGTATTGGCGCGCTAGATGTACTAGGGGCCTCCTGAGTGGGCAAGACTCGTGTAGACGAAGGAGGGAATGATGCAGTACCATGCTTACTCCCCTCACTTGAGGAATCATCTTGGGCATCATTGTCATTGTCACATAAATCACATTTATTTAAATGAATAGGAATTCTGGCTTCCCCACATTCAGAACACAGTCTATCTGGTAGTTCAGACATGTTAAACAGGCATAAACTTGATAACAAAGTACAAAAAACGTTTTAAAATAAAACCGTTACTGTCACTTTAAATTTTAAACTGAACACACTTTATTACTGCAATTGCGAAAAAACATGAAGGAATTGTTCAAAATTCACCAAATTTTCACCACAGTGTCTTAAAGCCTTAGAAGTATTGCACACCAAATTTGGAAGCTTTAACCCTTAAAATAACGGAACCGGAGCCGTTTTGAACTTTAACCCCTTTACAGTCCCTGGTATCTGCTTTGCTGAGACCCAACCAAGCCCCAAGGGGAATACGATACCAAATGACGCCTTCAGAAAGTCTTTTCTAAGTATCAGAGCTCCTCTCACATGCGACAGCATGCCATGCCTCTCAAAAACAAGTGCGCAACACCGGCGCGAAAATGAGGCTCTGCCTATGCTTTGGGAAAGCCCCTAAAGAATAAGGTGTCTAAAACAGTGCCTGCCGATATTATTATATCAAAATACCCAGATAAAATGATTCCTCAAGGCTAAATATGTGTTAATAATGAATCGATTTAGCCCAGAAAAAGTCTACAGTCTTAATAAGCCCTTTTTGAAGCCCTTATTTACAATCGTAATAAACATGGCTTACCGGATCCCATAGGGAAAATGACAGCTTCCAGCATTACATCGTCTTGTTAGAATGTGTCATACCTCAAGCAGCAAGAGACTGCTCACTGTTCCCCCAACTGAAGTTAATTGCTCTCAACAGTCCTGTGTGGAACAGCCATGGATTTTAGTGACGGTTGCTAAAATCATTTTCCTCATACAAACAGAAATCTTCATCTCTTTTCTGTTTCTGAGTAAATAGTACATACCAGCACTATTTTAAAATAACAAACTCTTGATTGAATAATAAAAACTACAGTTAAACACTAAAAAACTCTAAGCCATCTCCGTGGAGATGTTGCCTGTACAACGGCAAAGAGAATGACTGGGGTAGGCGGAGCCTAGGAGGGATCATGTGACCAGCTTTGCTGGGCTCTTTGCCATTTCCTGTTGGGGAAGAGAATATCCCACAAGTAAGGATGACGCCGTGGACCGGACACACCTATGTTGGAGAAAAGGTGTTTTACATAACCTCCATACTATTACTACTGGTAGGGAGAGATCAGGGGAAGTATAATATATATACATACATATATATATATACATACATATATTTGTTTATGGATATATAAACAGCGCTGTCTACAGCATATACAAATTCGGAAATCCCAATGTATAGAAAAAATGCTTTCTTTTATTAAAAAATAGCTTTAAAAAAATATTTCTAAAAAACAAATCTGATGAATACACATCAACAAAATAGGCTTTGTCAAACACTCTGTTTCTCGCCATTTCAACCAGGAACACAATAGAAATACTAAAGACCTGGAATTCCTAGGAAAAGAGCACATTCCGATTGATAGAAGAAAAGGTGACAGAGAAAGAAGACCACCAGAAAACCAGAGAGAAACATTCTGGATTTTGAAACTGGATACCCTACAACCGAAGGGACTAAATGAGAATTTTAATTTGGCGTCTTTTTTTTTTATAAATAATATATGTCTGCAAAATACAGTCAAAAGAGTTGTTAGGTTTATTCTGTATAAAATTATAATATGTCAGAATTTGGGTAATAATCCACTGAATATCAAGTTTTTGTTTGTTTTGTTAATAATGTTCTGTCGATAGGTAGATATGCCATTTGATTTGCACCGTACAATTATTTTTAAAAATTTTGTCATTTAAATCAGTTACATGTCTTGTATATTTCACTGTCCAAGCCGGCTGGACATGCAAATATGACAACACAATAGAAATCATAATTTTAACTAAAAAATAATAAAATGAGTGAAACAGTAACTGATTAATAGTTATGTAATATATTATCTAATGAATCCTTGCTCTCGGTACAAATACATTTTAAAATTTTGATTTACAAATCAATCTGGTGCAATCAAGCGGCATATATAAATAATAAATGTATATACACGGCGGAAACTGAAAAATATAATCCAATAGACATATTTTTTTATTATATATATATATATATATATATATATATATATATATATATATATATATATATATATATATATATATATATATATATATATATATATATATATATATATACACACACATATACACACACACACACATATACACACACACATACACTGTAATATATATATATATATATATATATATATATATATATATATATATATATATATATATATATATATTTATATTAATTATAGTCCAAAAAGGACAGCACAATCTTACCCACAAGCAGAAATGCCACGGTGCACTGCTGTAAAAGTATCCAAACAATCCAAAGATGCAGGCACTCACTGGGCTTTTTATAAAAAAATCATTTTATTAATTCAATTTAAAATCCAGACATAACGTTTCGGCACATTACTGTGCCTTTGTCAAATGTCAAAAATCAAAAAGACAAGTACACCAAAGCACCTAAAACTAATGGCATTACATATAGCCATATGGAGTAAACAAGACAGTCAGGTGTAATGATAGCCATAAACATATAGCCATATGGAGTAAACAAGACAGTCAGGTGTAATGATAAGTGTATCATGCTGGTGTAATTAGAAATATAAGGAGAATAGAGCATAGATTCTCCTACTCACAAAATAAGTGAAATAAATACCTGTGTGTCCCCTAACACATGTGTTGTATCTATATAAAAGTGTACTAGTGACTATACCATAGTGTGCACAGTAGAAATATATGCACGTTGTCAGCCCCCTGGATAACATGAATAAATTCTGATTAAACAACCTGGCATCAAGAATATCCCTATCAAATGCTAATATGGGCAGAGTTACAAAACCATTCATAATTGCCACTTCTGAGAAGATAAAACAATACTGTTATTAATGCATAATGTGGGCAGAGTATTCATACTGCCTCTTATAACAAAATAAAATAAAATAAGACAATGCGGCTACTGATACTGCCTGAGGCTCATACACCAATCAAAGAAATGTTAAACTCAGTGTAGCGCAACAGTAACTCACTCACTTGTTTACTTAAGGTAGATCACACATAACCTGCCATTTTACCAATGTCATCATAACGCATATACCACATACCTGGGCTAACAGCGTGGCCGCCCGACGGACATCTGAGACGCACACACCCGACTCTGTGTGATGACGTCATGCGGCTACACGCTGTGTTAAATACCAGGTTATACCACGGGGCCAGATGACAAGAGTAAACAGAAATAACAGCAATACTGAGGTCATGAAAGTACAGCTACAAGAGATGGCAAGGGGTTATAAATGGGACTATCTCCTGGCATGCATGAGGGAACAGGATGACCCCAATAAGGGACACACAAGGGATGATACTCAAAGGATGACATTTGTAACCAGATACTGCCCAGATACAAAGAACATAGGACAGTGTCTAAGGGCCCACTGGCACATCATCAAGGATGATACAGGTCTTCCATTTGGCGAATGGGGGAGTCCAAGAGTGGGGTTCAAGAGAAACCGCAATTTGAGGGACCAATTGGTGATAACGGACCCCAAACACTGTTATGATAGAAAAACCTGGCTATCCTCGAATAAGAAGGGATGCTATTGTTGCAGTGGTTGCACTACCTGCCATGCGATGATTCCTGGGGCCACATTTCGACATCCTGACACAAATGTAATCTTTAAGATACAACATTATTTGACCTGTACCACAACCTATGTGGTCTACTTAATCAACTGCCCATGTGGTTTATTCTACGTGGGGAAAACAGTGGATGACATTCGCACCTGCATGGCCAACCACCGGTCGGCCATCAGGACAGCCATCAAAAATCATAGAAGTGAACAACCAGTGGCACACCATTTCGCTACCAGTGGACACAGCGTACAGGATCTAAGGTTTAAGATCATAGACCATGTCCCCATCCCCTCCAGGGGTGGGGACCGGGACAATAAATTACTGCAAGTTGAATCCAAGTGGATCTTCCGTCTTAATACCATACACCCAAAGGGTCTGAATGTGAACTTGGATTGGCATTGTTTCCTAAAAATTTAAAAATTTGAGAACTTTATGGAACTCTAGTGGATGTCTATGAAGAAGACGGATTGAATGGCTCATGGGATAGCTGAATTTTCTATCTATTGAGTTCTACCTATGAGAGTCGATGATCTATTCTTCTCCATATCTAACCTCTTCCTTTTGTCTATTTCATTTCTTTCTTGTTCTCTTCTCACAATGGGGTTTGTCTTTGTTCTCTTGCCTATCTTTTTTCTTTTTTCATTTTCTCTTGTTTCTTTTGTTTCTTCACTATGAGGGGGTGGTCTTTGCTCTCTTTTTCTCTCTCTTTTTTTCTCTTTCTTTTTCTCCGCTTGTGTTGTTTCTTTTCATTGTATTTATTGATTTATTTTTATTTTATTTCTTATTGTCATTATTGTTTTTTATCTTTTATATTTTTTATATTTTTTGTATTTGTATGTTTATTTTATTATTTTTATTTCTATTTCATTTTAGTTTTATCATTATTTTATTATTTTATTTCCATTTATTTTTATTTTTTTATGTGTTTTGTTTACTTTATTTCATTTTATTTTATTTTATTTGTCTACATTTTGTTGTTGATGGCTTTTTGAACATTACTGTGGTGTTTTCTTAGAGGTTATTAGGATTGCAAATATAGTGGCTTTATTTATGGATTCAACTAGGTTTCAATATAAATAGCTGCATTAATAACATGTGCCGCTTGGAGTCACTCTGACTTAGTATTCATTCCTTTATTGGGCTGCGCAGGGTTGAGATTTACATATGTATCGGTAGCAAGGGCAGTTTCTTTACCGGATCCAGTCCAATAGTGTGTAGTGTCACTATGGCAACCTGGTATTTAACACAGCGTGTAGCCGCATGACGTCATCACACAGAGTCGGGTGTGTGCGTCTCAGATGTCCGTCGGGCGGCCACGCTGTTAGCCCAGGTATGTGGTATATGCGTTATGATGACATTGGTAAAATGGCAGGTTATGTGTGATCTACCTTAAGTAAACAAGTGAGTGAGTTACTGTTGCGCTACACTGAGTTTAACATTTCTTTGATTGGTGTATGAGCCTCAGGCAGTATCAGTAGCCGCATTGTCTTATTTTATTTTATTTTGTTATAAGAGGCAGTATGAATACTCTGCCCACATTATGCATTAATAACAGTATTGTTTTATCTTCTCAGAAGTGGCAATTATGAATGGTTTTGTAACTCTGCCCATATTAGCATTTGATAGGGATATTCTTTATACCAGGTTGTTTAATCAGAATTTATTCATGTTATCCAGGGGGCTGACAACGTGCATATATTTCTACTGTGCACACTATGGTATAGTCACTAGTACACTTTTATATAGATACAACACATGTGTTAGGGGACACACAGGTATTTATTTCACTTATTTTGTGAGTAGGAGAATCTATGCTCTATTCTCCTTATATTTCTAATTACACCAGCATGATACACTTATCATTACACCTGACTGTCTTGTTTACTCCATATGGCTATATGTTTATGCTGTTTTTTCAATATAAGTTTGTTCACATGTGTTCTTAGATGTTTTTGCTTAATTGATTTTTATATGTTCAATTGTGGGTAATTTATATTTTCTGTAATAACAGTAGTTGCAACTATTTGCATGATTGACACTGATCACATGATTAGAATGTTGTTGAGGATCACCATGGCAACTGTTTTGGTGCAATTTTCACTGGGAGGGGTTTGTTTGGCTTTATATGTTCAGTCACTTGCAGTTTATTCTTTGTCTGAGGAAGGGGAGTGTGTCCCCGAAACGTGACGCTTAATAAAGTTTTTTTGATGAAAAGACCAGTGAGTGCCTTCCTTCACCATGTATATTTACCTGCTGGCACCCTGGCATCAGGATTTTGAAAGTGAGAGTGCTATCTATCTATCTAATATATATATATATATATATATATATATATATATATATATATATATATATATATATATATATATATATATATATATATATATATATATATATATATATATATATATATATATATATATATATATACACACACACATACATATATATATACACACACATACACACATATACATACATACATACATACATACACACACACACCTGTTAAAGATATGTCTTTAGACTGTAAAAAGAAAAAAAAAAAGTGTGAAAGGGAAAATAAAAAAATGTGATGCACTGTGTACATAACCTTTGTAAAAGACTATTTTCATAATTCCAGCAAGAATTAAACTATTTATTTTAGAGTTCATCTAGTCTACAGTGGTAAATATGATTTTTCGTTCAGGATTCAGATCGAGCATGTGATTTTAAACAACTTTCTAATTTACTTCTATTATCAATTTGTCTTCGTTCTCTGGGTATCTCTTGTTGAAAAGCAGAGACGTATGCTTAGGCCCATTTCTGGAGCACTATATATATAGCAGCAGTTTTGCAAGAATGTTATCCATTTGCAAGAGCAATAGTAGATGGCAGCCATATTTCCTGCCAAGTAGTGATCCAGATGCCTACATAGGTATCCCTTCAACCAGAATATCATGGGAACAAAGCGAATTTAATAATAAGTCAATTGGAAGCTTTTTTTAAAATGATATGCTTTGTCTGAATCACAAAGGAAATGTTTTGGGTTTCATATCCCTTTAAGAAATAAAAAGTTGTATGGTTCATAAATAGAAACAATAGGCTATCAACATGGCCACTACACAGAGGCAATCAATTGTGTTTTTTGTGTGTGATTAGAATTCTGTCAGCAATTAAATAGTATAGCCGACAACTATATAGGGACACTTCCAATCTAAATAGAGCAGCTATTATATAGCAGCAGTAACAGTGATAGCAACAGCATTTCACTCCTGTCACTTTTATGGGAGACTTGCTGCTTTAACAAAACACATCACTTTTCCATCATGCCTGTCCTGATCCTGTGTAAAGACCTCACATCAGCTGAAAGTCAGGCTTAATCTCAATGCAGATAACCAAAAATAAATCAGGAATCTCAATAAGTTAGCCCTAAAATTTACCACACACTAATGCAATTAACTCTTACTGAATGTAGTCCCACATTAATACACCCCCCCCCCCCCAACATAACTCCTCTACAATCTAGGCATCCACAAACACACACCCCAAATACCCAAGGGACAACTCCTCTTCAATTACTATACGGTCTATTTTCAAACTCACCATTCATAGAGAGGAATCACAAAAATTATTTGGGGGCTTTGTTTGAGAGTTATTTTGTAATGTAGGTGTATGTACTTCACATCCATAACCATCCATAGCAAGATAAACAACTCAAGCTAAAATTATATTAGGGACCTTGTAGTACTGACGAGACCTCTAAGATAATCTCACCAGAGAGGAGAGCTTTAGATCACTGGGCTCTTAGTTTGGTGTTCTTGAACTCTTCTGATTAATCATTCATAAACCAGAAGAGTGGGGGGCGCATTTCATATTCTGGGGGGGTCTCTCAGTCCACATCTAAAATAGTATGAGTGCTTATGATAAACTCTTGAATTTGACATTTCTTGTAATATTGCCATACCATATATACCATACTTGTTAGTTCAATGCAATTTTTTTTATTACTTTAAAGGAATCTTTGGGCATATCACAATCACATAAAAATAAATCAGCCATGTAAATGTCAACAGTACACAAAGGATATCAGAGTAAAACAAGTTGGTAACTACTGGCCTAAAGCAACAGACATGGACACCCTGAATCCCAAATAGAGCGAGACAAGATCCCATGCATCACTTCCCCTATCCTTTCCCTCAAAGGTGACAGAAGCAACTAGATGTTAACCCCTTGCTCATTGTGCTAAAATAAAAAAAAGTTGCAACAGATGAGGCCCAAGAGGAGTACAAACCTAGACTGGTTGTATGTCTAAGAGGGAAGCTGTATCACTTCCATATGGAGAGGTTTGAATGCTGCACAGCTGTGCATCCTGCAATACACTACATAACCAATAGTGAGTGCTTGAATCCCATTGGTCTGCAGCTATATAAAGACCCCTACAAAAACCACAGTGCTTAATAGCAGCACTCACTGACAGGAAAGATCAGGAAAATCCAGACACCAAGACAACAGCAGCTGGCACACATGTAATCCCTCTATATAATCTGTGTTTATTCTCACTACTCATCATATTAGTTACCCTAGAAACTCATTCTAGCTCATCTGCATATGTGCAATTATAATCACATAGTCAGTATTTGAAAACAAATACTTAAAAAACTATTTAATACAGCAAGATATAAAAACCCATAAACTTACCTGTGTAACCATTTACATAAATTGAAACACCATTAAAAATTGAGGAGGAAGTGCCATCTTTCTCCTGTTGCCCCGGGGCATCCAAACAAAACTGATCTTCTAATTTTTGCACTTTTGCTGCGATATATCCTCCCTAGTGAAGGGAAAAAAAGCAAAGAAAAAAAAGTGTAAAAAGGTTGCATTCATTACAGAGCATAAATTACTGTAAAATGTTTAGCTGAGAGGGAAAAAAAACATGTTGTACAGCAGCATTAAAGGAAAATATATTTCACCTTTTTCAGTTATATTGTCCTAGAATGTAAAATGTATTTATCTCTTTGTGTGAGACTGAATATTGCTGTGCAATTCAAAAAGATAGATCCAGTAAAGCAGGATTTCCCAGCTACAGTCCTCAGGACACAGGATATTCAGAATATTTAAAGTACAGTACAAGGGATATAGGAAGCTGATATTAATGCTAAAAATCTAGCCTATTAACAGGTCCACTGACTAAAAACGTAGTACTAATTTTTTTTAGCCACACATACATTATATTTATAGGCTGTAACAGAAGCACATCCCATATCTTGGGCAACACTACAAAACTTAGCTGGGGGCAGCTTCACATTTTTTTTTTTTTTTTTTAAATAGAATTTTCTTTTACACAAAAAGAGTTAAACACACAGTAGAAGTGCCATTCCGATTCCACAGAGCACTGCTGGTCCAAAGCGAAAACCACTGATGATCCAATCAGCAGTGCTAGTTGCATCTGAGTCACCCAACTTCTGTTTGGGGCCAGCATTTTTTTTATTTTTTTTTTAAACGAAACATTGTATAATATTTTTAAAATACACTTTCATATGCAGATAGAGTGCACAAATATACTTCTATTACCAAATATACTTTGTTCTCTCGGTATCCTTTGTTGAATATATGGTAGGCTCAGTATTGTGCCTGTGTCTGGAGAACTTTGCAAGACTAACACTGGCTTTTAACAATGGTATACATTGTGCAAACACTGCATGTTTACCTACCTAGATGAATTAAGCACATTTGCTAATAGAAGAAAAATGAAAACTTTTAAAAGTCATTTTTGTTCCCCTTTAAGCACTCTGGAAGTCAAAAATGCTTCTAAGCACAATGTCTCATTGAGTCTGACATTTTACATAGTATTCATAGAGATACAAGACAATGTATTATTAGCAAATATACCAAATGTAACATTAAATATAAGCCTAGTTTTTGGTGCCTTCAACCAAGCCTTCAAAGATGCAAATGGTTTTCCAATAGTTTGAGTATATCAAGCCATTTATAAAATTGTTAGAGCTATTAAAACTGCTTTGAAACATTCCTCTTCTGTCTCAATGGAACAAAAGCAATCATTTCTATGGAACTAGACACCACTTATGAACCTTCCCTATAATAATTTGTCAGGCAGAGAAGCAGCAGAGATCTTAAAGGGACATTAAACACTAAATACATGCTAGATAGAATGATGCATTCAAAGAAAAGATTAGTCCATGACTAACATGTAGATGTATTTTTTAAAGTTTCATTAGTTGTTTAAAAAGTGACAAAATAAGTGTAAAGTTTTAGTGTCTATAAAACACTGGGAGCTGCCATGTTGTAACTTGTTACCTTCTCTGCTGTGGCCAATTAGAGACAGTTATAAATAGGTCACTAGAGTGTGCAGCCAATGGTTGTGCTGGATTTAACAGTGTTCTGCACTTCCATTTCTAACAGGAACTGAAAAGCTCACAATTTTAGAATGGAATTACAGGCAAAGAGGACAAAATAAATAATGAAAGTATATTGCAGAGTTGTTTTATTATATACAATTTATCATTTTATATTACCATCTCAAAGTGTTTAATGTCCCTTTAATACATGTAAAGTCAAGTTACAAACTAAAATTGAGACAACTAAAACTGCTGCCAGTCAAAATTAAAGGAAAAGTCTATACCAGAATTATTATTGTTTAAAAGATAGATAATCCCTTTACTACCCATTCTCAGTTTTGCATAACCAACACGGTTTTAGCTGTGAAGTACTTTTTAAAATGCGACCTTCAAGGGCTTAGAAATTAGCATATAAGCCTACCTAGGTTTAGCTTTCAAGAAATAATACCAATAGAACAAAGTAAATTTGATAATAAAAGTAAATTGGAAAGTTGTTTAAAATGGCATGCCCTATCTGAATCATGAAAGTTTAATTTTCACTAGACTGTCCCTTTAAGTGAATGAGGTTGTATGTTCATAACACAATAATAGAATACCATTATCAAAGACATGTTCCTTCACTATACCCTTCATGTACTCATTTCCTAATGTTCAGCAAAGAACCCAAAATTAGACACACAAGAAAATCTATCTGGGTAAAAGAGTAAGGGCACACAGAGACACTAGTGATTCATTGTAAACATACAGATCAGTGTTCTCCACAGAAATGTTTGTGAGCCCGGTGGCATTAAGAAAAAGCAGGGTGGGGTAGTGTATAAGTTTGTAATAGTATAACATTTTGTAGTATCCAAAACACAAATAAATTGCATAATTTAAAACTTTTATTTAATGATAATTTCAACCTAACTTTTTAAAAATTCCATGGAAGTGGTTTTACAATTGTTTGAGTATATCAAGGCTTTCATAAAGAGTAAACAAAGATATCCCATAAAGTAATACATTCATGGCCTACCCAGGCACCCCAGCCATCTTTTTCGTTGGCTCGATTCCTCCATCCTCCTCGGCGCATTGTGCAATTTCTAGAGAAGATAAAAATATATTAAATTAGAATATATGGTTTAGGATTGAACATGTTGTTATAAAAACAAAAAGTTAAAGTATGATTTTTGCATGTATAATCATAGTAAACATCATAATTTGTTTGTAAAGTACCATCAAAATCTGTAGTGCTGGGTACAAGATTAAGGGCACACACTAGGATTTACATGTGCTATAAATAAAGGGGACTTTCAGTCATGAAGTATAAAAAAACTTCATGCTGAAAGTTCCTTTATTTGCTTAAAGTTTATGCAGAGCCAAAATCCTATTTTCTCAATGAGGTGCTCAGCTCAGCATAAACTGAAAGGGACAGTCTACACCAGAATTTTTATTGTTTAAAAAGATAGATAATCCCTTTATTACCCATTCCCTAGTTTTGCACAACCAACACAGTTATATAAATACACTTTTTACCTCTCTGATTACCTTGTTTCTAAGCCTCTGTAAACTGCCCCCTTATTTCAGTTCTTTTGACAGACATCCATTATAGCCAATCAGAGCTGGCTCACCTCAATTCCACGTGCGTGAGCACAGTGTTATCTATATGACACACATCAACTAACACCCCCTAGTGGTGAAAAACTGTCAAAATGCCCTGAGAGAAGAGGCGGCCTTCAAGGGCTTAGAAATTAGCATATGAATCTCCTAGGTTTAGCTTTCAACTAAGAATACCAAGAGAACAAAGCAAAATTGGTGATAAAAGTAAATTGAAAAATTGTTTAAAACTACATTCTCTATCTGAATTATGAAAGTTTATTTTGGTCTAGACTGTCCCTTGAAGGCAAATAAAAAGGTACTTTCAGCATAACGTTTTTTAGACATCATGACTGAAATTCCCCTTTTTTAGCATTGGTAAATCCTAGCATTTTAAAAGCGTTAGGATTTACTGTCACTTTAATATTGGCTTAAATTTTAGCCAGCATGCAACACCGCCCCCTGCCACGCACATCCAATCACCCGCGGGCAGGAGCTGTTAATCTCCCCGGTCGGACGAGACCGGAGAGATTTAAATTCTCCACCTAAGAAGTGAAGAGGTTAGAGAGCAGCTGTCTGATGACCACTGCTTGATAAATGCTGACTGCAGGTTCTCTTGTGAGAACCTGCAGTCATATGGGGGCGAATGGCTTGATACATTTTCACTTTAATGCAATAGCAACATACAGTATGTGCGCAGCTATTCTGATCTCAGGAAGGTTAGGGTTGATTTGCCAACGTGTGTATTTGGACAGTAAAGGGGTAAATTACTGCTACAATTGTGTTATATGGCAGTAATTTTAACTTGGTTGCCATGTATCTTACGGTAAAGCAAGGATTAAAGTCACATTTCAGAATAATATTCTCCAATCCCAATATTTAATAAATACCATCATTATCATCAGGTATTTGTAGAGCGCCAACAAAATACCATTCAAAACCACTTAATTATCACACTTACAGAACTGTGTATTTAACTCCCACAAAGGGGTTAAAACATAGTTAAATTCGCCTCTGGATGAGTAACTTAAAGGGACATAAAAACCCAAATTTTTTCTTTTGTAATTCATTGAGGATGACATTTTAAACAAATGTCTAATTTACTTCTATTATAAAATCTGCTTCATTCCCTTGATATCCTTTACAGAAGGAGCAGCTATACACTACTGGGAGCTAGCTGAACAAATCTAGACAGCCAATCACAAAATACAAATGTGTGTAGGCATCAATAACCAACTAGCTCCCACTAGTGTAGTACATGTACATATGTTCCACAATGGATACCAAGAGAACAAAGTACATTTGAAAATAGAAGTGAATTTAAAAGTGTCTTAAAAAAACAAAATTTATGCTTACCCGATAAATTTCTCTCTTTCCGGATATGGAGAGTCCACAACATCATTCAATTACTAGTGGGAATATCACTCCTGGCCAGCAGGAGGAGGGAAAGAGCACCGCAGCAAAGCTGTTAAGTGTCACTCCCCTACCCCTAATCCCCAGTCATTCGACCAAAGGGAAATGGAAAAAGAATAAACACAAAAGGTGTAGAGGTGCCTGAGATTTAGTAAAAAATAACCGTCTTAATAAAGGGTGAGGTGGTGGACTCTCCATATCCGGAAAGAAAGACATTTATCAGGTAGGCATACATTTTGGTTTTCTTTTCTAAGATATGGAGAATCCATGACGTCATTCAATTACTAGTGGGAACCAATACCCAAGCTAGAGGACACATGAACAGGGAGGGAGAACCAGACAGGCAGACCTAAACAGAAGGCACCACCGCTTGAAGAACCTTTCTCCCAAAAGAGGCATCAGCCGAGGCAAAAGCATCAAATTTGTAAAATTTGGAAAAAGTATGCAGAGAGGACCAAGTTGCAGCCTTGCAAATCTATTCCACAGAAGCTTCATTTTTTAAAGCCCAAGAAGAGGAGACAGCCCTAGTGGAATGAGCTGTAATTCTCTCAGGAGGCTGCTGTCCAGCAGTCTCATAAACAAAACGAATCATACTTCTCAACCAGAGGGAAAGAGAAGGAGAAGTAGCCTTACGCTTTCCTGAAAAACAAACAAACAGGGCACAAGACTGACGAAAATTCTTAGTCGCCTCTAGGTAGAATTTTAGAGCACGCACAACATCCAAGTTATGCAAAAGACGTTCTTTCTGAGAAGAAGGATTGGGACAGAGAGAAGAAACATCAATTTCCTGATTAATATTTCTATCTGAAACAACTTTAGGAAGAAACCTCGATTTAGTACGAAAAACTGCCTTATCAGCATGAAAGATAAAGTAAGGAGAATCACACTGCAAAGCCGAGAGTTCCGAAACTCTCCTAGCAGAAGAGATAGCAATAAGAAACAAAAGCTTCCAAGATAGCAACTTAATATTTATGGAATACATTGGCTCAAACTGAGCCTGCTGCAAAACTTTAAGAACAAGATTAAGGCTCCAAGGAGAAGCAAGAGTTTTAAACACAGGCCTGATTCTGACCATTGCCTGACAAAAAGATTGAACATCTGGCACATCCGCCAGGCGCGTGTGTAACAAAATAGATAATGCAGAAATCTGACCTTTCCCAGAGAACTGACTGACAACCCTTTCTCCAGACCTTCCTGGAGAAAAGATAAAATTCTAGGAATCCTGACCCTACACCAAGAGTAGCCCTTAGATTCACACCAATAAAAAGGTATTTACGTCATACATTATGGTAAATTCGAGTTTCGAGTAACAGGCTTGCGAGCCTGGATCATGGTCTCAATGACCGACTCAGAAAATCCACACTTAGACAGAACTAAGCGTTTAATCTCCAAGCAGCCAGCTCCAGAGAAACAAGATTTGGATGGAGGAATGGGCCCTGATTTAGAAGATCCTTCTTAAGAGGCAACCTCCAAGGCGGCCGAGATGACATCTTCACTAGGTCTGCATACCAGATCCTGCGAGGCCATGCAGGAGCAATTATAATTATTGATGTTCTCTCTTGAAACACAATCAGATCCAACTGCGGCACCACCCATTTGAGGGTTAACCTGGAGAACACCTCCGGATAGAGAGACCACTCCCCGGGATGAAATGGCTGTCTGCTCAGGAAATCTTCCCAGCTGTCCACTCCAGGAATGTGGATGCCAGATAGACAACAATTGTGAGCTTCCGCCCACTAAATAATCTGTGCCAATCGCTCTCAACTCCAAGATGTTTATGGGGAGAGCAGACTCCTCCTGAGTCCATAGTCCCTGTGCCTTTAACAAGTCCCAGACTGCTCCTCAGCCTAGCAGGCTGGTGTCTGTGGTCACAATCACCCAGGAAGGTCTCCGGAAGCATGTGCCCTGAGACAGATTGTCCTGAGAAAGTCACCACGAGAGAGGGTCTCTTGTCAACTGGTCTAGATCTATTCTCTGAGACAGAACCGAATGGTCTCTGTTCCATTGTCTGAGCATGCATAATTGCAGAGATCTCAAATGGAATTGAGCAAAGGGAATCATATCCATGGAAGCGACCATCAGACCAATTACCGCCATACATTGAGCTACTGATGGCCGAACAGTAGACTGAAGAGAGAGGCAAGGAGAGAATTTTGGATTTTCTGAAATCCATCGGGAAAAATTTTCATAGATAGTGAATCTATTATGGTCGCCAAGAAAACCACCCTTGTAGCTGGAACAAGGGAACTCTTTTCCAGATTCACTTTCCAACCATGGGAACGTAGAAAAAAGACAACAAGATCTCTGTATGAGACCTGATCACTGCCAAGAGAGCCCCCAGAACCTTTGAGAAAATTCTGGGAGCTGTGGCAAGGCCAAACGGAAGAGCCACAAACTGAAAGTTTGTCTAGAAAGGCAAATCTCAGGAATTTGTGATGATCCCTGTGGATGGGAACATGAAGATACACGTCCTTCAGGTCTATGGTCGTCATGAACTGACCCTCTCGGACCAAAGGAAGAATGGAACGAATGTTTTCCATTTTGAAGGACGGTACCCTTAGAAACTTGTTGAGGAACTTTAGGTCTAAAATGGGTCAACAAGTTCCCTGTTTTTTGGGAACCACGAACAGATTTGAATAGAATCCTAGACCCTGTTCCCTT
This sequence comes from Bombina bombina, assembly GCF_027579735.1. NCBI lineage: Eukaryota > Metazoa > Chordata > Amphibia > Anura > Bombinatoridae > Bombina > Bombina bombina. The sequence continues at coordinate 788,470,642 of NC_069501.1, read as the reverse complement.
ACTGGAACTGCAACAATCACTCCCAGGGAGGAAAGGTCCTAAACGCAGTTCAAGAATGCCTCTCTTTTTACCTAGTCTGCAGATAATCTTGAGAGGTGGAATCTGCCCCTGGGAGGGAATGTTTTGAATTCTATTTTGTAACTCTGAGATACTACAGGGAGTGCAGAATTATTAGGCAAGTTGTATTTTTGAGGATTAGTTTTATTATTGAACAACCACCATGTTCTCAATGAACCCAAAAAACTCATTAATATCAAAGCTGAATATTTTTGGAAGTAGTTTTTAGTTTGTTTTTAGTTATAGTTATTTTAGGGGGATATCTGTGTGTGCAGGTGACTATTACTGTGCATAATTATTAGGCAACTTAACAAAAAACAAATATATACCCATTTCAATTATTTATTTTTACCAGTGAAACCAATATAATATCTCAACATTCACAAATATACATTTCTGACATTTAAAAACAAAACAAAAACAAATCAGTGACCAATATAGCCACCTTTCTTTGCAAGGACACTCGAAAGCCTGCCATCCATGGATTCTGTCAGTGTTTTGATCTGTTCACCATCAACATTGCGTGCAGCAGCAACCACAGCCTCCCAGACACTGTTCAGAGAGGTGTACTGTTTTCCCTCCTTGTAAATCTCACATTTGATGATGGACCACAGGTTCTCAATGGGGTTCAGATCAGGTGAACAAAGAGGCCATGTCATTAGATTTTCTTCTTTTATACCCTTTCTTGCCAGCCACGCTGTGGAGTACTTGGACGCGTGTGATGGAGCATTGTCCTGCATGAAAATCATGTTTTTCTTGAAGGATGCAGACTTCTTCCTGTACCACTGCTTGAAGAAGGTGTCTTCCAGAAACTGGCAGTAGGACTGGGAGTTGAGCTTGACTCCATCCTCAACCCGAAAAGGCCCCACAAGCTCATCTTTGATGATACCAGCCCAAACCAGTACTCCACCTCCACCTTGCTGGCGTCTGAGTCGGACTGGAGCTCTCTGCCCTTTACCAATCCAGCCACGGGCCCATCCATCTGGCCCATCAAGACTCACTCTCATTTCATCAGTCCATAAAACCTTAGAAAAATCAGTCTTGAGATATTTCTTGGCCCAGTCTTGACGTTTCAGCTTGTGTGTCTTGTTCAGTGGTGGTCGTCTTTCAGCCTTTCTTACCTTGGCCATGTCTCTGAGTATTGCACACCTTGTGCTTTTGGGCACTCCAGTGATGTTGCAGCTGAAATATGGCCAAACTGGTGGCAAGTGGCATCTTGGCAGCTGCACGCTTGACTTTTCTCAGTTCATGGGCAGTTATTTTGCGCCTTGGTTTTTCCACACGCTTCTTGCGACCCTGTTGACTATTTTGAATGAAACGCTTGATTGTTCGATGATCACGCTTCAGAAGCTTTGCAATTTTAAGAGTGCTGCATCCCTCTGCAAGATATCTCACTATTTTTGACTTTTCTGAGCCTGTCAAGTCCTTCTTTTGACCCATTTTGCCAAAGGAAAGGAAGTTGCCTAATAATTATGCACACCTGATATAGGGTGCTGATGTCATTAGACCACACCCCTTCTCATTACAGAGATGCACATCACCTAATATGCTTAATTGGTAGTAGGCTTTCGAGCCTATACAGCTTGGAGTAAGACAACATGCATAAAGAGGATGATGTGGTCAAAATACTAATTTGCCTAATAATTCTGCACTCCCTTTATGTCTACAGCCCAAGGATCTGGGACATCTCATATCCACGCTTGACAAAACAGGAAAAGTCTGCCCCCCACTTGATCCGATCCCGGACCGGGGGCCGACCCTTCATGCTGACTTAGACTCAGCTGAGGGTATCTTTGATTGCTTCCCCTTATTCTAAGACTGATTGGGCTTCCAAGAAGACTTGGACTGCTCCTGCTTCGAAGAGGGAGAGGAAGACTTTTGACCTTTGAAGTTACGAAAGGAACGAAAATTACTTTGACGTCCTTTGAGTCTGTTCTTCTTGTCTTGTGGTAGAAAAGACCCTTTTCCACCCGTATTATCAGAAATAATTCTGCCAGACCAGGTACAAACAAGGTCTTACCCTTGTAAGGAAGCACCAGAAGCTTGAACTTAGAGGTAACGTCAGCTGACCAAGATTTTAGCCACAATGCCCTGTGGGCTAGGACAGTGAAGCCAGACATATTAGATCCCAGTCTAATAACTTGCATATTAGCATCAGAAATAAAGGAATTGGATAGTTTGAGAGCCTTAATCCTATCTTGTATCTCCTCCAACGGAGTCTCTACTAAAATTGATTCAGACAAGGCGTTGCACCAATAAAATGCTGCACTTGCTACTGTGGCAATACAAACTGCAGGTTGCCATTGAAAACATTGATGAACATACATCTTCTTCAAATAAGCTTTCAGCTTTTTGTCCATGGGATCTTCAAAGGAGCAGCTATCCTCTATAGGGATCGCAGTTCTCTTAGCCAGAGTAGAAATAGCCCCTTCTACTTTAGGCACCATGCGCCAAGAATCTTTAATGTAGTCAGCAACAGGAAACATCTTTTTAAATACGGAAGACGGGGAGAAAGGAATCCCTGTGAAATAATCTCCGTCACACAGTCTGGGACAGGAAAAACGTCCACAGTGGAAGGAACATAATAGTATTTATTAAGTTTACTAGACTTCTTAGGGTTGACAACGACAGAAATATCAGAGTCGTCCAAAGTATCCAATACCTCCTTTAACAGTAAACAAAGGTGTTCAAACTTAAATCTGAAGTTTACTTCTTCAGTATCAGATGAAGGAATGATACTGTGCGACTCTGAGATTCCACTCTCAGAGGCTACCGACGTATCCTTCTCATCAGACTTATGAGGGAGGGCAACCTGTGTAGCAGTAGGTGGAACAGAAAACTTACTATCCGAAAGTCTAATTTTCCTCTTGCGTTTTCCCAGCATAGGAAAAGCAGATAATGCCACAGATACCGCAGAAGATACCTGTGCAGCAAAATCTGCAGGCAAATAAACTCCTCCAGGAGGCTGAGAGGAACTGCAGGGCACTGTATGTGACGCCGTAGAGGCTTGGGACGTTTGAGGAGAAAGCTGTGGCATTGCCTGAACAGCATCATCCTGAGAGACATTGGGTTTAGAGGGCAACAATTTATCTTTAAATTGAAGTGTTCTAGCTAAGCATGCAGCACAGAATTGCATAGGTAAAACATTTTGCGCCTCAAGGCATAACAAGCATTTGTCAAAAGACAAAGAGTCTTGGTCCATTCCCATAATACTAAATAAAAAATTCCCCAAATTGCAGATTTTTTTTTTTAAATACACTGTCACTTTAAGAATTTTTATTACCACAGCCTCTTAACATTATGCAAAAATTCTTTAAAATAAGAAACCAATCAGGCCCCCTACACCTCAGACAGGCCGAGGTGCCTTACTGTAACACTAATACACAATTTGGCAAGCAGAAGTCTCTAAAACGATCATATAGTAGATCGACACTGAAGAGATTGAAATTCAATTATGTCACTCCACTCCGTGAATGTCCGACAGCAGAGAGGTCATATGACCGCCAGAGAGAGGAAACTACGCAGCAAGTAAAAGGTGCACGTTTCCCTCTGCCTAAAACACGGGAGCTTAATTTACACTAACGCTCAAGCAGTCTGTCAGTTAGCCTGTTCTAGCTAAGCAAGCAAAGAAAACCAAATTTTCAGATAGAGCATGCAATTTTAAACAACTTTCCAATTTACTTTCATTAACAAAATGTGCACAGTCTTTTAATATTTAAACTTTTTGAGTCACCAACTCCTACTGAGCATGTGCAAGAATTCACAGAATATACATATATGCATTTGTGATTGGCTAATGGCTGTCACATGGTACAGTGGGAGTGGAAATAGACATAACTTTTAAAATTGTCAGAAAAAAAAAAAATCTACTACTCATTTGAAGTTCAGACTAAGTGCTATTGCATTGTCTTGTTATCTTACATTTGTTGATTATGCAAATCTACTGTATTGACTGGTCCTTTAAGTTTATACATAAATCCCTGTATAAAACATAAGCCACACACATACTAATAAAGTATTTCAACAAAATTAGCCCAAAGAGAAAAAAAACATTCCAATAAAGGGAAGATTAACTCAAAGTCTCAACATACATAATTGTGCCTGCCCACTGCCAAAGAAAATCCTGTATAAAGGATTTTAAAAATGTCCCCATCTACTGCATATGACATATTCTTCTGAAGTGCAAGTCTCCAAGACCCAGAAGACAAAAGCACTTACCTGCAGTCTAGCTGTCCGGCAGGAAGACAGCTCACAAGGAATGAAAGGACACATACTCCTTATAGAGACCTGTAGAAAAAGGAAGAACAGAGTAACCAACTCTGGCTTTCTGTACCATGGGCAGCAATGTGTTAGGAAACAAAGCAAGGACTACCTCACAACTTCCTAACTGCTTAAAAGCCACCACTAATTTACTGAAGAGATTGACGTGGACTCAGCTAAACCCAAATAATTGCTTGCAGGGAAAAGTACCCAAAAAAGGAATTAATTTCTTCAGACACCAAACTTCACCTCCTCCATTGACAGAGGCAAAGAGAATGACAGGGGATTATGGGTAGGGGAGTGACACTTAACAGCTTTGCTGTGGTGCTCTTTGCCTCCTCCTGCTGGCCAGGAATGATATTCCTACTAGTAATTGAATGACGTTGTGGACTCTCCATATCTTAGGAAAGAAACATGCTTTTTCTGAATAGTACAAGTATAGTTTTGACTTTCCAGTTACCAGTGCACTGTACAGACCTGGGTCGATGATCAAAACCAAATTGACACTCACAGGGGCAGCCCTCATGGATATATTTTTTTGTTTTCATAAAAAAATGGGATGTCCCTGAGTGTAGCAAGAAGTCACCCATAGAATATAATGGAACTCGTTGGAAAGGGAAACTTGACAGAGAGAGTGAAGTTAGCAGGGGTGCACTTTTAAAATGAAACTGTACAGCTAATACTGACCAGATTCTGTTACTTTTAGTGTATAGTACCTTACAATCATTTCTATTTTCGTAGACATGTGTTTTTCTATTATGGTAATAAGTGTTTCTCATATTTTGACACAATCTCACCACCTTTTACTTTGTTAGAAAAAAAGTGAGATCTGAATGTTTAGATAATTACGCAGGACATGGAGGAGAAATTTCTGCTGCGCACAAGAAACACCTCTGTTCAGCCCACTAGCAGAAACGGGGAAGCTCATTAACCCTTTCATGCTGACAGTAAACTGTTAACATTGGAACAAAGGTCTGATGTAAAAACTTTCTGTAAAAATTAAATCACGCAAACGTCAATGCGATCATGCGATTTCAAGACTAGGATCAGATCATGGGGAACTGCCTACGCTGCTAAGCAGGCCCCCAGTCTGATTCTTGTTTGCATCAAAGGGGAGGCTGCAGGACGCCATATAAGGTAGGACATTCCATGCCTTCCTAACGGCAATAAAGCCCAGTTCTGTTAGGATGGCATGGAATGTGCTCACTGCATGAAGGGGTTAAACAATAAGGAAAACAATATGTATTAAATTTCGTATTACAAATACGAATTTCAAAATACAGCATGTGCAGTGAAGTTTCATTACAATTGGTACTGTTCCACTTAAAGGGATACTGAACTCAATTTTTCTCTTCCATGATTTAGATAGGAAGTTGATGAAAATTGCATGCTCTAATTTACTCCTATTATCAAATTTTCTTCATTCTCTTGGTATCTATTTGAAAAAGCAGGAAAGTAAGCTTACGAGCCGGCCCATTTATGGTTCAGAACCCTGGATAGCGCTTGCTAGTTAGTGGCTGCATTTAGCCACCAATCAGAAAGCGCTACCCAGGTGCTGAATCAAAGATTGTCCGGCTCCTAAGCTTACATTCCTGCTTGATAATAGAAGTAAATTAGAAAGTAGATAGAGCATGCACTTTCAATCTGAATAATGAAAAAAAAAAATTGGGTTCAGTATCCCTTTCATTTTTTTCCCCTTCTAAATTTCAATATGAATTTTACTTTTTCCATGAAATTATTTTTGCAGTGCAGTTTTGTTACAATTTTCAATTCAATTAAACAATACAATTTTTTACTGCATATTTTTATTACAAAATTTAAATTATTATATATATATATATATATATATATATATATATATATATATATATATATATATATATATATATATATATATATATATACACACACACACACACACACACACATACATACATACATACACACATATATACATATACACTCAGTTGTGCTCAAAAGTTTACATACCCTGGCAGAATTTATGATTTCTTGGCCATATTTCAGAAAATATGAATGATAACACAAAAACTTTTTTCACTCATGGTTAGTGTTTGGCTGAAGCCATTTATTATCAATCAACTGTGTTTACTCTTTTTAAATCATAATGACAACAGAAACTACCCAAATGACCCTGATCAAAAGTTTACATACCCTGGTGATTTTGGCCTGATAACATGCACACAAGTTGACACAAAGGGGTTTGAATGGCTATTAAAGGTAACCATCCTCACCTGTGATCTGTTTGCTTGTAATTAGTGTGTGTGTATAAAAGGTCAACGAGTTTCTGGACTCCTGACAGACCCTTGCATCTTTCATCCAGTGCTGCACTGACGTTTCTGGATTCTGAGTCATGGGGAAAGAAAAAGAATTGTCAAATGATCTGTGAGAGAAAGGTAGTTTATAAAACAGGAAAGGGATATAAAAAGATATCGAAGGAATTGAGAATGCAAATCAGCAGTGTTCAAACTCTAATCAAGAAGTGTAGAATGAGGCGTTCTGTTTGATAACATACTGCATTCATCTTGCCATCAATTCTGACCAAATTTCCTGTGCCTTTGTAGCTCACACATCCCCAAAACATTAGCGATCCCCCTCCGTGTTTCACAGTAGGAATGGTGTACCTTTCATCATAGGCCTTGTTGACTCCTCTCCAAATGTAGCATTTGTGGTTGTGGCCAAAAAGCTAAAATTTTGGTCTCATCACTCCAAATGACTTTGTGCCAGAAGGTTTGAGGCTTGTCTCTGTGCTGTGTTGCTTATTCTTGTAAGCGGGATACTTTGTGGCATTTGCGTAGTAATGGCTTTCTTCTGGCGACTCGACCATGCAGCCCATCTTTCTTCAAGTGCCTCCTTATTGTGCATCTTGAAACAGCCACACCACATGTCCTGTATTTCACCTGAAGTTATTTGTGGGGTTGTCTTTGCATCCCGAACAATTTTCCTGGCAGTTGTGGCTGAAATTTTAGTTTGTCTACCTGACTGTGGTTTGGTTTCACCAGAACCCCTCATTTTCCACACTGCTGATTTGCATTCTCAATTCCTTGGATATCTTTTTTATATCCCTTTCCTGTTTTATACAGTTCAACTACTTTTACCCGCAGATCCTTTGACAATTCTTTTGCTTTCCCCATGACTCAGAATCCAGAAACGTCAGTGCAGCACTGGATGAAAGATGCAAGGGTCTGTCAGGAGTCCAGGAACTCATTGACCTTTTATACACACACACTAATTACAAGAAAAAAGATCACAGGTGAGGATGGTTACCTTTAATAGCCATTCAAACCCCTTTGTGTCAACTTGTGTGCCTGTTATCAGGCCAAAATCACCAGGGTATGTAAACTTTTGATCAGGGTCAATTGGGTAGTTTCTGTTGTCATGATTTAAAAAGAGTAAACACAGTTGATTGATAATAAATGGCTTTAGCCAAACACTAACCATGAGTGAAAGAAAAGTTTTTGTGTTATTCATATTCTCTGAAAAATGGCCAAGAAATCATAAATTCTGCCAGGGTATGAAACCTTATGAGCACAAATATATATATATATATATATATATATATATATATATATATATATATATATATATATATATATATATATATATATATATATATATATATATTATTTTATAAAGCATGCATTCATGCACACACGCACGCATCGCCTTCACATACTTAAAAGCAGTTAACACCCCTTTGCGAGACACACTGTTCTCAAGGTAAAAGCTGCCTTTAGATAATTAGACAGGGGCTTAAAAGCCCAGAGAGCATTAGCCCATCGGGACCCTTATATTGGGACAGAAAAATAATATATGAATCTAAATGAGAAACACAATGAAGATAAGCACATATGCATGTAGTATAAAAGGCAATAAAGAAAGAAGCAAACTACCAATAGGTAACAGGCAATTCACCGATAGACAAATTGCCTTTTTCTCATAATCTCTTGCTTAAGCTATTTGCAATGCATATATTCTCAAGCTGCTATAAAATCAGGGTTGTTTGATTAAACTCCCCAAGTACTAGGATTCCTGCGCTCACAGTATTCCAGAGTGTGCTGCTGAGCAGTGTTGTGTCTGGTGGAGGCTCCCATGTGATGCAAAAAGATGGGAGGGGGGATTCTGACCTGGGAAGGCCTATAACACAAGCAGCTCAGACAAGACACAAGAGGCAGACAGACTGGGAAAGAAAACCCATAATAATAATAATAATATTAATAATAATAATAATGATGACGAACAGTGAATAGAAAAATGTAACTGCAGCAGACAAAAACAAAGAACATACTATATGAAAATAGCAAATACAAAAAAATTATTGAATTAATGAAATCTACATAGTTCAAAATAATCAAAAATGTTAACAAAATAAAAAAAAAAGTTGCAGAATAATTAGTTAACTTTCAACATGTACTTCTAGACTTTTTTTTAAGAATGTCCCAACTCAATTTAAATCAGGGTTTAACAAATGTATCTAACATTTAGGAACCAGCTACAAATTGTTATAGCAAACAAAAAGGACACCTGTATGTATTCATGTTTGTAGAACAATCTAAAAAGAAGCTAGAAGTAAAATTCAAGAAACTATGACTCCCATAACTTAATCTGTTCCAAATTTTGGCAGCATCACCCACTACCATCCTGTGGTTACACAGAGTTTAGAGACATTAGTCGCAACAAATTAATACGGCTATAAAATATTTAAACAAACATTGTACACAGCAATATATAACAAATAAAGATATCTAAGTTTCTGGGAAGAAAGAAAAAAAAAATCTATATAGGGTTGCATTATAGGTTCATATGATTTCCAAATAACCAAAATAATTGAACATGGGCCATCCTAAAAGAGGAAAGCTATTGTAAAATCTTGGCTGATCTTTGGTGCAGTTTATAAGTTAAATAAAAAATGCCAATTTTCATCATCCCACCCCTGCATTTCATGATAAACACACATGCACTTGGTATTATTGTTATGGTAAAAAAGAAAAGCCCTGCAGTAGGAGGTGGAGCTATGAAGGCAGTATGAGTATCTCATGTCCTTTGAACAGTATTATTCCCCTCCTCTGAACCACACACAGCCAGCGGGTCACCCCAGGCCAACTCCTGCAGAGTAAGAAACGAGACGTGCTGTGTGTAATATATATATATATATATATATATATATATATATATATATACACATACTTATAGATTTGGTATAAACAATGCAATGGTATACAGTTAAATATGCAATATCCATTTTAATATCTATTAGCAAAAGCCCATTAAATATAACACATTTCAAGTTATATATATATATATATATATACTATATTATGTATTTACATGCGTAACATAGAAACACAGAAATGAATATCTGCATATAAGAAATCACACATATATATTTGCAGACTTACAGAAGAATATTACCGGTATATGCTATAAACATATAAGTATATGAATAGAGTGTGTCTCATCAGATTTGTATTATATTAATATTCTATATAAATATTCTACATATCGTGCACAAGTATCATGCCTCTTCCTGTCTCACCTTTATTCCAGTCTAAGCCCAGCATTCCCAGAGTGATAGGCTGTCTCTTGTGCGCACCACCTCTCTCTGTTCTGTCACTGTATCCCTTGTGCTGTCTCTGTGCGCGCTGTCATTGCACGCATCGGAAGTAGCTGTCACTCTACACAAATCCTTCTGTGTCTCTCTCCCCTGTGTTCTCGCTCCCGCCGTCTGCTGTCTGCACACCCTGCTCTCGCCCCCTCCGCCTCCTGCTCTCACTCTTTTTTTTTTTTCGCGATGCTTTATTGAAACAAAACAAAATGGACAAAATAAAAAAACAACATCTGCGCCGTTTATGTTTTTAAACACACTTCTGGAGTTCTTCTCTGTTCCACTTTTAAACATTGATCATTTGGTAGAACCCCAGACAGTGATAGTACAACGTGAACAATTGGGCAATAATATTTAGGTACATAAAGTGAACGTACAGAAAAATTCGGGTTTAAATTTCCCTTGAACGGGCGGCCCGCCGTCTTTGATAAAGCCCTATACGGGCAAAACGCGTTCGTTGTTAAACACAGAGCTGTTGGGAGCTCTTTTTTAAATGTAGGATAGAATTTTCATCTGTTGTTACATTTCCTTTCCGTTACAATTCAAGTGGGCGGGCAGGTGTTGCAACCGGACGGTTGCGGTATTCTGGACAATAGTCTTACTTTACCACCTTCATTTATAACTAGTGGGCATTAGAATAGGCTTACCAGAAGTCCCACTTTTACTGGGATTGTCCCGGTTTGGAGGTGCTGTCCCAGTGTCCCACCCAGTTGTTCATTCTGTCCCAGTAGGGTTGCCACCTCCAGGCAGGACCGTCTTTAACACAGGGCAAAAGGGGCAGCTGCCCTGGGCCCAGTCTCTTTTGAGGGGCCCAAGAGTCCTAAAAAAAATAAAAATAAATATTTTTTTTTTTTTTTTTTGGTTCATACCAGACTGCTGATGTGACATGGGGAACACACACAGTCAGTCCTAATACTGTCACAGTCAAAAGTACTCTGCTTATATTTTTTTTAAAAACTGTGCCAGACCGTGCCGGTGTCATGTGACATGCCAAGCTAGTGCCATGTGCTGTTTTAGATGTGCACTGTGCAGCACTGAATGCAAAGCCCTAACTCGGCATCCAGCCATTTCCCACTGCATCAGAAAAGGTCCTACTGGGGTTACCACTGTTACCAGGTAACTGCTCTGGTGGTGGGGATTGTTTCTGGGTAGGGCTGACTGTAGGCGCATGCAGCAGAAAGCTGGAGCGGCAGGCACATGAGGATTTGAGCATCTGTGCAGCTGCATACACTGCTCTCTTCAGTCTTGAGGCTGTGTGACTCATCTCACACTGTATACATGCAGCCTTGGACAGACAGCATCCAGTCTACTGGTCCCCTTAGCCCTGCTCTTTCTGCTGTGGCCCTAAGATCAACTAACTGAAATTTGTTAGGGGAATAGTGCTTTGTAGAAAGGTGTCAGTGGGAAGAATAAGTTAGTGCACACACGCCCCTCCCCATGCAGCATTGTCTAGTTCAGGGTGAGAGGGAACTTGTTCCCAGCAAAGAAGCGACATGTGCTGGTGTGGCTGATGTATAGCGTCATGCTGATACTTCACACATTAATGTAAGGTTTATTTTTATAGTTTTTATTTTCTCTCTGTCTCAGATTTTACAGCTTCCCATAGTAGTTCTGCTGTTCCAGTCAGTAAACATATATTTGTCTGCACCTCCATGCTTCCTCCTTTACCTTGCTTTGCTCCTGTTGGCTGCCCTAAATCTCTTTAACCAGCTAACCTCACACCAGAATCACATTCAAAAGAATATTAAATGAATCCACAGTGGAGGAATTTATATATTTATTTACTTATTAGTACTGCTTAGGTCCAGTTTCACATATTGCATTTTTTTTTTAAATGATTAGCCCAGCAGTGGATGATCCACCGCTGGGCTAATAATAATAAAAAAAAATGATTTAGTTGTTTTTTGGGATGTTGGGGTGGAGAGCAAAATTGCATGGGCTGGGGGGCCCAAGAACATTTTTGCCCAGGGTCCAATCAATATTAAAGACGGCCCTGCCTCCAGGTTTCAAATCATGTATCCACCTGAAACCCAGACACATTATTCAAAATGACTGAACTGTGGCTCTCCAGCATAGTTGGATGTTGGTACTTTGTTACATACAGCCCTTCTTAGCTTAACGTTCGTGTCCTTCAAAGTTTACATTTAGTAATACAGGCTGAGTGAGCTGCATAGGGTTTTTTAATTTTGTAGTACTACTTGGTTTATTTTTCTAAGCATGTAACACCCCCCCCCGACCCCTGGTGACATTGCCGGTAATACACCTTTAGGGGAATCATATGGGTATGACTAGGAAGTACAGACAGGAAGGATTTTTGGCCTGGATCTTGCTTTACTTCATGCAGGATAGCATTTTGGCTATAATCTTCCTGCATTATGGTATAGAGTAGCCTCTTAAACAGCTTTAGCAGGTACGTGTTTCTTTTTTTACTTTCATTCAATGTTGTATTTATGCCTTATCAGTATTTGGCTCTGTTCCTTAATTAGACACATAAAACACATATTACACTGCAGATATTAAATTGTGAAATTGATAATTATGCTTGATGTTTGGCATTATTTAGAATCTGAGATTTAGATTAATGATTTATTTGCTAATGTTGTGTATGGGTTGCCATGACAACGTAATGGTGCCTTTTTCACTAGGGGGTGGTGTTATGGTCTATTTAAACTGTGTGATTCACTTGTTTGACTGAGGAAGGGTAGAGTATCCACAAAACATTACACACATAAAAGCTACTACTTTAAAAGGACCGGTAATTGCCACGCCCCCTTGACCACGCTCCTGACCACACCCCCACTGGCACCGCACCGGGTGGTCCCAGTTTCACCTCTAAAAATTATGGTAAGCCTACATTAGAACATACTATAAATATAGCCATAGAAATAGAAGTGCAACACAGCACGCAATTATAAGCATGGCAATGCATTATAACTAATAGCATTACAAGTTTGCCCAATGGTGGATACTTCTCTTTGGGATAGTGTTGCAACCGGACGGTTGCGGTAACATACGAAATTATTATCAAGGGAGTGCTTTATAATAAATAGCATTAACTCTGCTAAATGTTTGATACTCCTTTTACCGTAGCTGTTATCACAGTGAACGGGTTGGGCTGACTATTTAGATATTGACTTTTTGCCATCATATTACGCACAAATATTTAAGTTAATTTAGAAAGTAATCTTATTACATATATGACACTATGTTGCCTTTTTTGCTACTTTAGCAAATTAACTTAGCTAATTATTTAGAAACTCATCTTTTACCACTTTGCTGAGACAAAATAAATTTAAGCTAACTTAAACAGCACAAGACCACTAATATCATACATAATTTATATGTTGTTTGTAACCGCATAACGTTACTATATATCTATCACTAACTAACTAACGCCTAGATTACGAGTTTTGTCGGTAAAGACCTGCGGTGCTAACAAGCCTTTTTTTCCAGCGCACCCTTAAGCCAACGCTGGTATTACAAGTTGTCTGAATGGCTGCGTTAGCCTCAGAAAAGGGAGCGTTGAGCCAAATTTAGCTTCCCTTCAACTCTCAATACCAGCGTTGCTTACGGTAGCGGTAAGCTGGAAAAACATGCTTGTGCACGATTTCCCCATAGGAAACAATGGGGCTGAGCTGGCTGGAAAAAAAAACTAACACCTGCAAAAAAGCAGCTTTCAGCTCTTAACGCAGCCCCATTGTTTCCTATGGGGAAACACTTTCTAAGTCTACACCTAACACCTTAACATGAACCCCGAGTCTAAACACCCCTAATCTTACACTTATTAACCCCTAATCTGCCACCCCCGCTATCGCTGACACCTGCATTATACTATTAACCCCTAATCTGCTGTCTCTAACATCGCCAACACCTATATTATATTTATTAACCCCTAATCTGTCCCCCCCCCAATGTCGCCGCCACCTACCAACACTTATTAAACCCTAATCTGCCGACCGGACATCGCCGCCACTATAATAAATGTATTAACCCCTAAACCGCCACACTCCCTCCTCGCAAACAATATAATAAATGTTATTAACCCCTAATCTGCCCTCCCTAACATCGCCGCCACCTACCTACAATTATTAACCCTTAATCTCCCGCCCCCAACATCGCCGCTACTATATTAAAGTTATTAACCCCTAAACCTAAGTCTAACCCTAACACCCCCCTAAATTACATATAATTTAAATAAAACAAAATAAAATTACTATAATTAAATAAATTATTCCTATTTAAACTAAATACTTACCTATAAAATAAACCCTAATATAGCTACAATATAACTAATAGTTACATTGTAGCTATTTTAGGGTTTATATTTATTTTACAGGCAACTTTGTATGTATTTTAACTAGGTACAATAGCTATTAAATAGTTAATAACTATTTAATAGCTACCTAGTTAAAATAATTACAATATTACCTGTAAAATAAATCCTAACCTAAGTTACAATTACACCTAACACTACACTATCAATAAATTAATTAAATAAATTACCTACAATTATCTAAACTCAAATACAATTAACTAAACTAAACTATAGTACAAAAAAAAAACACTAAATTGCAAAAAATAAAAAAATATTACAAGAATTGTAATCTAATTACACCTAATCTAAGCCCCCTAATAAAATAAAAAAGTCCCCCAAAATAATAAAATTCCCTACCCTAAACTAAATTACAAAGTAATCAGCTCTTTTACCAGCCCTTAAAAGGGCTTTTTGCGGGGCATTGCCCCAAAATAATCAGCTCTTTTACCTGTAAAAAAAAATACAATCCCCCCCCAACATTACAACCCACCACCCACACACCCCTACTCTAAAACCACCCAATCCCCCCTTAAAAAAACCTAACACTGCCCCCCCTGAAGATCACCCTACCTTGAGCCGTGTTCAGCCAGCCGGCCACTGATGGAACAGAAGAGGACATCCAGACCGGCAGAAGTCTTCATCCTATCCGGGCAGAAGAGAACATCCGGACCAGCAGACATCTTCATCCAGGCGGCATCTTCTATCTTCATACTTCCAGAGCGGAGCGGAGCCATCTTCTATCCAGCCGACGTGGAGCCATCCTCTTCTTTCGACGGACTAACAACGAATGAAGGTTCCTTTAAATGACGTCATCCAAGATGGCGTCCCTCGAATTCCGATTCGCTAATAGGATTCTATCAGCCAATCGGAATAAAGGTAGGAAAATCTGATTAGTTGATTTAATCAGCCAATCAGATTGAAGTTCAATCCGATTGGCTGATTGGATCAGCCAATAGAATTGACCTCGCATTCTATTGGCTCATCCAGTCAGCCAATTGGATTGAACTTCAATCTGATTGGCTGATTAAATCAACCAATCAGATTTTTCCTACCTTAATTCCAAGTCATCTTTAAAGGAACCTTCATTCGTCGTTAGTCTGTCAGAAGAAGAGGATGGCTCTGCGTCGGCTGGATAGAAGATGGCTACGCTCCGGAAGGATGAAGATAGAAGATGCCGTCTGGATGAAGATGTCTGCCGGTCCGGATGTCCTCTTCTGCCCGGATAGGAAGAAGACTTCTGCCTGTTCGGATGTCCTCTTCTGTTCCATCGGTGGCCGGCTGGCTGAACACGGCTCAAGGCAGGGTGATCTTCAGGGGGGTAGTGTTAGGTTTTTTTAAGGGGGGATCGGGTGGTTTTAGAGTAGGGGTGTGTGGGTGGTGGGTTGTAATGTTGGGGGGGGATTGTATTTTTTTTACAGGTAAAAGAGCTGATTACTTTGGGGCAATGCCTTTTAAGGGATGGTAAAAGAGCTGATTACTTTGTAATTTAGTTTAGGGTAGGGAATTTTATTATTTTGGGGGGCTTTTTATTTTATTAGGGGGCTTAGATTAGGTATAATTAGATTAAAATTCTTGTAATATTTTTTTATTTTTGTAATTTAGTGTTTGTTTGTTTTTGTACTATAGTTTAGTTTATTTAATTGTATTTGAGTTTAGATAATTGTAGGTAATTTATTTAATTAATTTATTGATAGTGTAGTGTTAGGTGTAATTGAACTTTTATTATAAAATTTTACAGGTAATATTGTAATTATTTTAACTAGGTAGCTATTAAATAGTTATTAACTATTTAATAGCTATTGTACCTAGTTAAATACAAAGTTGCCTGTAAAATAAATATAAATCCTAAAATAGCTACAATGTAATTATTAGTTATATATATATATTAGGGTTTATTTTATAGGTAAGTATTTAGTTTTAAATAGGAATAATTTATTTAATTATATTAAATTTATTTAGTTTTATTTAAATTATATTTAACTTAGGGGGGTGTTAGGGTTAGGGTTAGACTTAGGTTTAGGGGTTAATACATTTATTATAGTAGCAGCGACGTTGGGGGCGGCAGATTAGGGGTTAATAATTGTAGGTAGGTGGCGGCGATGTTAGGGAGGGCAGATTAGGGGTTAATAAGATTTATTATAGTGTTTGCAAGGCAGGAGTGCTGCGGTTTAGGGGTTAACACATTTATTATAGTGGCGGCGATGTCCAGTCAGCAGATTAGGGGTTAATAAGTGTAGGTAGGTGGCGACGAGGTTGGGGGGGCAGATTAGGGGTTAACAAATATAATATAGGTGTTGGCGATGTTAGGGACAGCAGATTAGGGGTTCATAGGGATAATGTAGGTGGCGGCGATGTCCGGTCGGAAGATTAGGGGTTAAAAAAATGTATTATAGGGTTTGCGATGTGGGGGGCCTCGGTTTAGGGGTTCATAGGTAGTTAATGGGTGTTAGTGTACTTTTAGCACTGTAGTAAAGAGCTTTATGTTCCAGCGTTAGCCCATAATACTCTTAACTACTGACTTTTTTTTGCGGTTGGAGTCTTGGCGGTAGAGGCTGTACCGCTCACTTCTTCCAAGACTCGTAATACCGGAGTTAGGCAAATCCCATAGAAAAGATAGGATACGCAATTGACGTAAGGGGATTTGCAGTAGCCTCGAGTCGCGGGAAAAAAGTGAGCGGTAGACCCTTTCCTGCCTGACTCGTAATACCAGCATTAGATAAAAAGCAGCGTTTGGACCCCTTAACGCTGCTTTTTAAGGCTAACGCAGAACTCGTAATCTAGGCGTAAGTAACTTAATCGAATTGTCTGCGGTAACTTGCCTAGACTAAAAGCAGCAGTCACTGTGCTTATATATTGGCAATTTTCTACTCTAGGCAGACTATGCTAAACTATTTGTCAATCAGGAATATTATATTTTGAGAGAACTCCATAAGAGAGCATCCAATTCCAGATCAGTAATTATATAGATAGGTTTAGGAAATATCCGGCTGTCTTTTATTTAGTGTAACAAGAAATGTACTATATATGCACTTATAATATACTTACTTTATATTTTTACTAGACTGATTGACATACTACATCAGCGAGCATTAGGGCTGATGCATTTATAATCCTCATAAAAGCTACATGTTGCTTATGATTGATATAATCTAGATAACCAACCTAACAGAAAACATTGTGAATTGCTATGAGACTATAACACTAACAGTTTTAACACTCTCAATTGATGTATTAATTCTATCATCTAATAATAAAGATTACACTGATGTGCAATAAAGACATATACATTGTGAATATTTGAAACAATTATTATTGCTAATAGAACTTCAGCGCATATATACATGTATTAAAACACTACATATATATCTTATATATGCATTCCATTTACTGGTTTAAATACTTTTGAGTACATTATTCCAATATCCAGTGTATCAGCAGCCCATCCTGGGCAGCAACCCTCCCCTGATATTATCATAGGTTCATACTAATAGAGTACCTTTCACTTGGTTTCTCTAATAGTTTAATAGGACCTTTGAGTAACAAAACTCACTGACATCCACTTGTTTACTGCAATACTAACTGATGATATCACCTTAATATTTACTTTGGCTATCATACCTCAGAGGCCTATTAGTAACAATTTATTATTAAGGTAATCCAGCAGTGACCTTTCTATCCTAGGTTTTTATTGTAACTTTATCCCCCTTTTTATTTTAGATTTATTAAAAGTTATGTTTTAAATTGTATGAAGTGAAATTTCGCCTTTCAGTCAGGATAGTGAGTGCTATTCTCGCATTCTGTAGTGGGATTCTTTTTTTGCATCTCCACAAATTTTTCTGTATATTAAATTTTTTTCGAAGCACCCCTCCCTTCCAATATTAGTATAATACGAAACTACTAACAATTGTAATTTACCACTGTGTAAACATTGGCGAGTTTATCTGCATGTAGTGCCATTGCTCTAACTATTGATCATACATAAAGTGAACGTACTCTGTTACAATAGCTTCTTTTTAAAGGGACACTAATGTCAAAATTAAACTCATGATTCCGATAGAGCAAGCATTTTTAAACAATTTTCCTATTTATTTCTGTGATTAAATTTGCTTTGTTCTTTCAGTATCTTTTATTGAAGAGTAAGACTGTAGACTCATAAGAGCTCAGGAGGGTGCACGTGTCTTTTTTAGTACTCTATACCTGCATTCAGCAAGCGCTCTCCAAGCGAACTAGGACTCTCTTGGAGCATTCTGTGAATACTTGCCAGTGAGGCACTGGGCGTTCCCTCAGTGCTCTGATGACGTAAGTCCCAGCGTTTCCAGCGTGCTGGCAAAGCTTGGACTTTTCAGAGCAAGCTCAGACTCTTGTAAACATGACAGCCACCGCAAGCAACACGTGTGTAAATAACAGTTTTATCCTCCGCAGAGGTTTCACTCTCCCTTATTATTACCTCAGGGGTGGGGTTCATAGCAAGCAAATTATCACTGGTGGAGGAGGGGTTGCTCTCCAGATTGTATGATAAGGATTGTTAACAGTAATAATTTATTAGTAATAGCCTGCAGTGGAGCTCATCCGAGTACTGTAATGTAACACAATATTATGAAATAATATATATATTTTTATTGCCCAATAAAGGATACATTTTCCAAATGTTATTCGGTTTTGTAAAAAATCAGATCCGTAATGGTATATATATATATGTGCAGGGATGGCACCTGCATTAAACACACAATAACACAAATACTTACAAAATAGTAAACAATATAAATGAAATATGTATAAATAAAGTCGGAATTGAAAGAATTTCAGTAAAATAAGAAAGAATTGCACCAGATTGCAAAACGGATGCAATCGAAGAAAATAGCAAAACAAAATGGGACTGCAAAAAAGATGTAGCGTCGCGTCACGTGATCCAAGATGGCTGGCCATAATTAGGAAGGGGAAGAAGAAGATGGCTGCTCGTGCAATAATTGTGGGATTACGCAGGTATAAAATGAACACCCATGAGGGTCAACAAACAGCGAAATAACAGTTTTATCAGCGAAAACAGCACAAATAGAAATTACAATATTCGAGTATTCGAGAGAAAAGATTTAAAATACGTTATTAAAATACAGATAAAGTGGAAATAGAAAAATGGTATTAGAGAAAGAACCGTTAAGTTATTTATAGAAAGTAAGAAAGAAAGTATGAAAGAAAAGTAGATCGACTCTCATTGAATTAGTTGAGGGGAAAAGGAAAAACAGTTAGATAAACCACATTAGCGAAGAAAGGCTAAACAAATAAATCACATCACCTTCTCTGCCGGAGAGCAGTAAAGAAAGAGGAAGTGAAAGGGACTGATTCATGATATATTATAGTTGCTGTGTCCCCATTGGCTGAGGGGCTTTTACTTTGTTTCAAATGTTATGTATCTTTACTGCTGGAGATTTCAAGTAAAGGAAGTAAAGCAAAATAGGAGCCTCCTGTCTTGCAATAAATTCTAGTATGCCCAATTAATAATAAGGCATTTGATTGTACTAGGATTTGTGATTAGAGCATGAAACTATGTTGTAATACATGTGTAAAAGCATAAAGCACACTAAAAGGTGGAATACAAGCTAAGTTGATAGAACTAGTGTGTAGCACGGTGGACTGCTATTTAAACACGGGACGCTCTAACCTGGGACACCTTTATTGGTTTCAGAGTGAGTAGTCGATGTGAGTGGTACAGTAGATGACGTTTGTACAGACGAACCTCTGTAATCTATGCACTGCCATCTTTAATTAGAGTTGAACCAATGCTGATATTGTAACAAGTGGATTCAGTGAGTTTAGATATGTGTAACTCCCTTAACCACTATTAATTATTGTATTAATCTAGATACCAGATTTATAATCCCAGGAGCTCCAAGAAACAATTTTTACATCCTAGCTGTATCCTATACTATACAGTGGTAATAGTACATAACCACTTATATGTGGATATATATTTAGGAACTGCATGGATGTATATCCTGAGGCAAACTGGGATATCATTCTGTAGATGAATATCTCAATACTACTAGATTGACTTCTTACCTCTCACCTATGCTAACACAGTGCTCCTTGAATTAGCCACTTTCCCCTTGGATGATTAACTGTTGGTTAACTTATTCAAAGGCGAACATTTGATAATTTGATCCCAAGGGTTGTTGTTATATACACTTCTTTTTCCTTTCTTTTAAACACAATCTTTCACCCATTTTTAATTGATTATTAAAAGTTATATTTTATTAACTCTTTCTATATTTCCTGCCTTAATAGTTGGGGCAGAGAGTGCTAATGGATTTAGCAACGCCGGTTTTTACGCGGTTTTGGTATCACATATACGACGTAGCATACAAGTTACACGTGTATATTTTACCCGTTGCCTGCATTTTTTACTCCCATAAACTAACATAAAACTGGCGCACAATTCGGTATCCAATATACAGCGCAAGGACTTGCGCGCACAGAATTAAGAAAATCTACTCCAGTTTCAACTCACCACACATGGCAGGCGCACACATGGCAGGCGCAGCAACCCTTGCACTGACAAAAAAGCAACGTAACTCCATGGAAACACATACATTTAAGCAGCATCTCAAAAGTTAAAGAGATAGTATACTTTAAAATTGTTGTTCTCTTTACAATTACTTCTTTTACTAGCTGCAGAGTATCAAAAGTATGAGGTTTTCTTTTTTAAGGTTTCTGTATTTGAAATAGCTGATTTTGTGTTTTGAGTTTACAACCTATTAAAATGGGTTGAGCTTGGAGGTATAATCAGATCGCATTACTTTATCACATTGTGTACATATACTTGCTTCTTTATTTTATATCTGTTCATAAACCAATCACCAATACTTGGAGAGAACAATGGAAAATAATCATATTAGTACCTTGTCTCTTCTAGAACCCACTGGGAGTGTAACCCACATTTTTTTCTTTAGTGATTCAGATAGAGCATGAAATTTTAAGCAACTTTCTAATTTACTCCTATTATCAACATTTCTTCATTCTCTTGGCATCTTTATTTGAAATGTAAGTTTAGATGCCGGCCCATTTTTGGTGAACAACCTGGGTTATTCTTGCTGATTGGTAGATAAATTAATCCACCAATAAAAAAGTGCTGTCTAGAGTTCTGAATCAATAAAAAAGCTTAGATGCCTTCTTTTCCAAATAAAGATAGCAAGAGAACGAAGAAAAATTGATAATAGGAGTAAATTAGAAATTTGCTTAAAATTGCATGCTCTATCTCAATCACTAAAGAAAAAAATTGGGTTCAGTGTCCCTTTAAGGATGGGTGAGGATACCACAGGCTAAATAAAATATTTCAAATGCAATCATAAGGGTAAAGGAAATACTTGTAAACAATTGAATACACTCCAGCAGGTAAAGTGGATCATTGGGAACAAATTAAAGGGAAGAACATTTTTGAGTAAAATGTCCCTGTAAATATTGTGGCCTACTTAATTATTATAATCAATATTCCTCATCTGCAATTGTGTCAAACCAATCACAAACAGCACAACCTAATATCTTATCAGTAACATCAGTATTATATATACCCATGTGTCAATTTATATTGGATGTGAGATACATTGATTTACATCTCATAAGTGAATATTACTATATGTACCCTTCATACACAACTATGTGGATGTGAGTTATAGTACAAGAATATGTCATTAACATGATAATATTACCTGTTTTTATTGCCTTTTCAACACAGGCCATATTATATGTTTTAACAATATTAGTGTAATAAAACACACCTCACATGGATGTGTATGACAATTACATGGCAAATGACAGAGGACAATGTTTATGGTGAGGATGAGGGAGCTGAGGTGCCTGTAGTGGATTGCCTTGTTCTCCTTATTTTAGCAGATTCTTGTGTTTCTTCTGGTGTGCTGGCCACAGATGATAGGCTGAAGGAAGTGTCCTGCTGGTGTGTAAAGTGCTCAACCAACACACCCAAGAGTTGATTTTGTTCTCACCATCTAATGTCCAGCTGCATCTGCATATCAGACAGAATTTGCATAATCTGTGACTGGTTTTGAACACTTAATGATGCTGCCATGTCCCTCTGCTGCTCTATGCTATATTTGTGTAACCTCTCTTGGCCCCTGAAGAACCTCTCTTAGCTCCTGAAGAACCTCTCTTGGCCTCTTTGTATGCTCTCAGTGCTTGTGATGAGCCTCCTCTGGAGTGCAATGTATTCCTCACCCTGGGGAGAATACAATGCATCCACAGGCTCTTGAGCAACAGGGCTGGCAGTTGCTTGAGGGGCAGGTTCAGCTGTATCTTCTGCTGCTTGAGGGGTAGGTTCAGCTGTAGTTTCTGGTGCTGTGGTGCTTGAGGGGCAGGTTCAGCTGTTTCTTCTGCTGCTTGAGGGGTAGGTGCAGCTGTAGCTTCTGATGCTTGAGGGGCAGGTTCAGCTGTATCTTCTGCTGCTTGAGGGGCAGGCCCAGCTGTATCTTCTGCTGCTTGAGGGGAGGTGCAGCTGTATCTTCTGCTGATTGAGGGGCATCTGTAGTTTCTGCTGTATTTCCATCTGCAGATGTTGGAGCTCGTCCTATGGAAGAGGATGGTGGAGCTCATCCCATGGAAGAGGATGGCGGAGCTCGTCCAATGGAAGAGGATGGTGGAGCTCGTCCCATGGAAGAGGATAGTGGAGCTCGTCCCATGGAAGAGGATAGTGGAGCTTGTCCCATGGAAGAGGATGCTGGAGCTCGTCCCATGGAAGAGGATGGTGGAGCTCGTCCCATGGAAGAGGATGGTGGATTTCTCATGGATGATTGGTAGTCCCACTGATGACCAGTGTGTGACCACTTAGCCTCTACAATTGGCACATCTTGTGACATAGTCTGTGGGTAATATTTATGACTAACATGAGATTGTATTGTGAGGGGTGTAAATACATGGACCGTTTGTGGCTGTCTTAGCCCCCCTCAAAACCAAAGGAATGCTATTCCTCTGGCCAGGAATCTTACCAGGGGTCATATTGCAATGGCAGTGGCATCACTCCCGGGTCCTTAACTAAAGCCATCCAATCATGCTCATGCCTGGGAGCATGCTGTTTGTGCGGTTGCCTGAAGACTGGCGGTGGTGGTGGCATGGCTGTTTTTATCCTTGTGACAGGAGGTTCTGTGGAGGAGTTAAAGGATGGGAGGGATTAGTACAGTCAGATATATGTCCATGTGGGCATACAATGAACATTGATACATGCTAGGGCCTATACTGATTCACATGTCAAACTCTATAAAAAGCATGTGCACATTGTGAGTTGGTCTATGAGGGATTTGAATATGAACAGTATACAGGGATGCGTTTCATACAAAAGTTATGTGTACATGTTAATGATGAAATAATGTGTTCTTTAAGAGACACTATGGTCACACAATTTACTTTAGCCTGATCTAGGCACAGAACCTGCTTTATTGAGTTAAATGTACTGGGGTGGCTATAGTGTCCATTTAATGAAAATTCTACATGTGGCTTTTGGCCTGTGTTACTCTGAGACATGTTATTATTGCACTATTCCACCTCACATCATGAATTGCATTGTGTTATGTAGCAGTAATGTCAAGTATAATTGTAGATTTTTTGTTAGTACTCCAAATACCATGCTCCTCATCGTGTACATGAATGTGTGATATTAAAGGATGTTGTATCGCAACTACATATAATACAGGTGTGTGGGATGTTACTCACCAGCATGATGTGCTGTGGTTGCAGCCTCTGAGTCATGAGCCCCTGAAAGTCCACAGACTGCTGTAATACTCAGGGACTTGCGTATCATCTCCTGCCAGGTGTTGTATTCCTTTTACAGGGCTGCCCCTTCCTGCCCCATCTTCTCTTTCACCCGCCTCTTACAGTTGTTACACCTCTTTTTAAGGCCCTATGCAGTCCTCCTCTGCAGGGCCACACTGTTGACGGCATCCTCTACCGCCAGCCATGCAGTCTTTCTTTTTTTAGCACTGCCTTTGCCCTTCTCCTGCCCAAAGAGGTGACTATAATTGTCCATGATGGCTTGGACTAGGGCAACATTTTTGTCAAATGTGAAGTTAGGACATCTCAGCCTCTCATCCTTCATGGCCACTTGGCTTCCTCCCTGTGATGTCCCTGGCAGTGTGGGTTCCTCCCTATCCTCTCCCTCTTCCCCCCTTCTGTCCCCATGTCCCTTCTGTCCCTCTCCTGGATGTGCCTGCTCTCTGGGGCTCTCTGGCATCTCTCCTCCCATCATCCCTTCTGGCTCTCCCTCTCCCCACTCCACTTACTCCCTGGCGGGGGGCCCACTGCTCCTCCTGTCCTCTCCCATACTCCTCTCCCTGCCATTTCTCTCCCTGCCACTCCTCTTTCCTCCTCCCCTCCTCTCCTCATCCCTACCTCTCCCTGTAATCCTCACACTAATCACACTACACACACTCCCACTCACTCCCAGTTCAGTCACACACAATCACAATCAAACACTCAGCCTATCACACTGTAAAAATAAAATAAAATATATGAGGTGTTAGAAAAAAAAGTGTGTTGTATTTTGTATATGTATGTATGCAATGTGTGCAATATGTAAGAATATGTGTAAGTGTTTACTCAATCCACCAATGTGACCTAACTATTTATTCTGTTTGCACCTCTCTCTCTCTACTCTCACTAATCCTCCACTCCTGGGCCGTGAGTAAGTAGGACACATTGAGGAAAATGGGGGCTGTGCATGGGTTTATATATGAATTTAAAAAGCGTAATCACATGTCGCATTTTTAGTTTAATTCTGGTTTCGTTTTTTGCGCATGTTATCCTCATTTGCATAACACTACACTTTATTGACACTTTATGCGGACATAATACCGGCGTAAGTTACTTGCAACGACAGAAATGTGTATTTTCACACATTTCTGAAGATCGCCAGTTTGTCCTACTTATGCCAGTCTAGCATCTAACGGCGCCGTATATATGTAATATCCCGAGGTGAAATTATGGGCGGCACGGGTTTCAGCGATTGCGCTGAAGCCTGCGCCGTATGTAATCTTGCCCAATTTTGTAATTTACTGTCCAAATAGCAACCTGACATTTTATTGTGAGTGGAACAGCTGGATGGGGAAAAAATGCTGAATTAGATATTCTTTCTCAATTTATAAAAAAAAAAAAAAAAAAAAAAGTCAGTTAATCGTCAAAGAAGAAGAAAGTAGATGAGGCCGCAAAGAGAAAAAGTGGCAGCCATTTTTTGTTATATTTCTTTGCTTTGAAATAAGTTTTTGGTTATCCCAACATGATCAAGCTTTCATTTATATACTTTTGCACTTATTATTAGTTTCATGATTGTATAACTTGACCAATCTAAGTAATGTAAACAAAAATAATGGATGAAAACTTTGAGATTTTAATAAGAAGTTTATTTTGCCTTTTTAATGTAAAATACAAACTACATGCAGACACACATGTGAGATTACAGTTTCTTGTTTTGTCTTTTACTTGCCCGTTGGGCAAGAGGATTGGATGCCTTGATCACTGAAAGCACAGCTCCCGTCAGTTCCTGGTGGTGAGGGGAACTTGTGTAGGTGTGCTTTGACACAGGGCTAGCCATGTCATAGGCAGGGCCAGGGTGATCCCAGGAAATTAGCTTTTGCCCTAACATGGGAAGCAGCAGGAGGGACAGAAGTCAAACCTTCCAACTATGATATTCTCAGAATATTTAAGACAGTTGCATATAAGTATATACATATATATTTACAGGGAACACACATTTCCCATAGACCGTAATGTAAAAGCACTTTTCAGTGTCGTTTTTTTTTTCTAACACCCCACACCCACCAACTTTAGCCCCCAAAAACTGCTAAGAGTAGTTTCCTTAAAAATGCTTCATTTAAAAAAAAAAAAAGAAAACTAGCACTTAAGTTTGGGGGCATTTGGTGGACATTTATTAAGTTAACCAGAGATCTGATCAATTTTATAAGCGCTACTTGCTATCGCCAGTTTGTAATGGCTGGCTATTTATTGCGCACCCGCAAACAGGAACATTTGCCCATTTGCAGGCGTGCAATAAATTAGCGCTCCACTTTTAATCTAGCTCTTAGTTGATTAGGAAGATAGGTCAGCAGCTGAAAAAGTTAAGTTCTGATACCACTTTTTAGATCACTAGTTAGGGGGACATCCTAAAACATTTAATGTGAAAATGGCTTAATGTAGCTTAATGAGTAAAAAAGTGGCCAAATGTTAATCAATTGCTGCATAATTTTGCACAACCCAAGATTTCCACTATCCAAGCCTATCCTAGAAGTTTCATGGATTTTGGAATTCCACAAGGTAAATTAGTGACATTAAGCTTGTTTTTTTGGGGAGCTTAATGTGGCTTAACGTACAAAATTTAACTTAGATCTTAACCAATTTCCCCCAAACGTCTCACATTATATTAATCTATCTATTCATGTAAAAAGAGCTTAATGTACCAAAATTCACCAAAACTTCAATCAATTGCCTTGAAACTTGGCGCAAACTCAGTTTTTCACTTTCCAAACCTATCCTAGAATTTTCATGGAGTTTGGTGTCCCACAAGGCAAATGAGTGACATTAAGCTTGTTTTTTGGGGAGCTTAATGTGGCTTAATGAGTAAAAAAGTGGCCAAATGTTAATCAATTGCTGCATAATTTTGCACAACCCAAGATTTCTACTATCCAAGCCTATCCTAGAAGTTTCATGGATTTTGGTTTTCCACAAGGCAAATGAGTGACATTAAAGGGACAGTCAAGTCCAAAAAAAACTTTCATGTTTCAAATAGGGCATCTCATTTTAAACAACTTTCCAATTTACTTTTATCAACAATTTTGCTTTGTTCTCTTGGTATTCTTAGTTGAAAACTAAACCTAGGAGGTTCATATGCTAATTTCTTAGACCTTGAAGGCCGCCTCTAATCTAAATGCATTTTGACCGTTTTTTACCACTAGGGGGCATTAGTTCATGTTTTTCATATAGATAACATTGAGCTCCTGCACGTGAATTTACAGAGGAGTGAGCACTGATTGGCTAAAATGCAAGTCTGTCAAAAGAACTGAAATAAGGGGGCAGTATGGAGAGGCTGAGACACAAGTTAATAAGAGAGGTAAAACCGCTATTATTATAATTGTGTTGGTTATGCAAAACTGGGGAATGGGTAATTAAGGGATTATCTATCTTTTAAAACAACACAAATTCTGGTGTTGACTGTCCCTTTAAGCTTGTTATTTGGGAAGCTTAATGTGGCTTAGCGTACAAAATTGAACTTAGATGTTAACCAATTCCCCTCAAACTTCCCATAATACATTAATCTATCTGTTTAAACATATTCGGAAAATTTCAGGACATTTGATAAAACATAACAAAAGTTATTCACATTTAAATATGTTTTTTACAATCCTAAAACATTTTGGGGCCCATTTATTAAGCTCCGAATGAAGCTTGAGGGCCCGTGTTTCTGTTGAGCCTTTAGGCTTGCCAGAAACACCAGTTATGAAGCAGCGGTCTAAAGACCCCTGCTCCATAACCTGCTCTGAGGAAGCGGACAGACATCGCCACATTTCAACCCAATCGAATACGATCAGGTTGATTGACAGCCTCCTGCTATCGGCTGATTGGCCGCAAATCTGCAGGGGGCAGCGTTGCACCAGCAGTTCACAAGAGCTGCTGGTGCAATGCTGAATGTGGAGAGCGTATTGCTCTCCGCATTCAGCGATGTCTGTCAGACATGATCCGCTGATCGGATCATGTCAGACAGACACATAATAAATAGACCCCTTCATGTGAATGGCTTAACGCAAAAAAAGTTTAATGTACCAAAATTTGCCTAAACATCAATCAATTGCCTTGAAACTTGGCACAAACTCAGTTTTTCACTTTCAAAACCTATCCAAGAAGTTTCATGGATTTTGTTTTCCCACAAGGCAAATAAGTGACATTAAGCTTGTTTTTTGGGGAGCTTAATGTGGCTTAAGTACAAAATTGAACTTAGATGTTAACCAATTTCCCCCAAACTGTTCACAATACATTAATCTATCTATTCAAATATATTCTGAAAAATTTAGGACATTTGATAAAACATACCAAAAGTTATTTACATTAAACCATTTTTTTACAATCCTAAAACATTTAGGGGCCAATTTATCAAAGCTTTCAACTGATAATACGATATAATCCACTAGAATCTCGCAGCATAATCTGCCGTAATTATGAAAGTGTCAAGATCGTCAAATGTTGAAATGCGTGACATAATATACCCTCCCGCGATCTCAATCTGACGCAGATCGATGCTTGCGTCATCCCAGAGGTTTTGAATATACATTCGACTCTATATGACCCTTTTTCCAATTTACCAAACATTTAACAGGTACACTTGCGTCTATTCCAGCGCAGCGTACCGATCATTCAAACCGCCACCCTTGAGGCCGCGGATGCCATAGAAATCAATGGGAGTCTGAAAACACAGGATGGTTATGTTCGATGCTGCAAGACGATGAAGCATATTAGATAATAAAAGTAAATTAAAAACTTTATTAAAATTCTATACTCTATCTAAATCAAACAATATTATTGCTCCAAATTTGGTGCAAAGTATTGCTTTAATTTTGATGCACTAGTAGATATAGGGATAAAAATGAAATACATTACTACTTATGGATTATGTTACATCTTTGTCTATTATTACAAAGCCAGAGGACAATATTATTGCTCCAAACTTGGTGCACTAGTAGATATAGAGATAAAAATTAAATAAATACATGTTTTTTGATAAATCTACATACACCATGTTTAAGGCATGTAATACAAGTCCCACTTACCACTTCGCACCAAATTTGATGCAACACTTTTCGCACCAAATACGACGCAATACTCCTAGACAACCCACACACTAGTGAATTTTTCTACCACTTTTGATAGGGATATGCATAATCACATGATTTATGACATCAGCTAATCAAATTTAAATATACATTGTATAGTATCACTAACAAATAAAATTGCTCGATACTTGTGTCATTGAATGATCACCCATCAGAACTTGTAAGTGCTAACTGTTACATTGTGTATTATACTTTGAAAGTATGTATATGTGTATTTAGTATTAAAGATAAACATTGATGCTGACATTAGGACACACAATGTAATATTTTAGACAATGATTTTAAAATTTGAATGATGTTTGATTCAATATAATCTTAAGATGATAGCTCAAAGGGATAGCCCACCTAACATTAAACTGTCATAATTCAGATACAGCAGAAATTAAAATCACCTCTTTACTGTCATGCTATTTTTAGTGTATTTCTTCCTTCTCTTTAATTTAATTTTCATTAAGAAATGTCATCTTATATGCCAGCTGATTTTATAACACCTGTGTAGGGGTGGTTTTTAAAACTAGATTGCAATCCGGAGGGGTTACACAGGTACAGAGAGAAAACTGGCCCAGCTCTTAAAATATCCATTGATTGTAAATAAATACATATGATACCCTGATGACATGTTATATTCACAATTATTCCTGCTCAGAATAATAATACATTTACACTATATACATATATTGGTATAAATAAACACAGAGACATGAAAGACAACATTGTTTAGAACAAAAAAATGAATTTAGGGACATGTAAATATGTTTGCAAAAGATTTCTGACATAACACACACACACATATATATATATATATATATATATATATATATATATATATATATATATACCTGTATATATATATATATATATATATATATATATATATATATATGCAAATTATGACACTTAGGGAAGTCTCCCTATGTGTGATGCGGGAATCCAGACCTGGACCCGTTGCTCAGTGTGCCTAGAGGGATATGGCTGCACCTCACTGATGAGGCCCACAATAGGCCGAAACGTACGTCTGGTGTTTTGCTGTATCTCTCGTTCAGAGAAGGATTGCCTGGTATTTCAGGGCTGGACTTTTCTGTGAAGTCAGGATCAGACTGATATGCTTCAGGAAAGTTCTTATCTGTGAAAGGCACATGTTGGGCAAAAAGAGGCTGCTTCTTGGGTGGTAACTAGCCATAGAACAAGCTATTATGCTATTGTTCGTTCTCAGGTTGAGCGCTTCTCTCTTTTTATTTATATACAGTATATATATATATATATATATATATATATATATATATATATATATATATATATATATATATATATATATATATACACACACAAGTATGTGCAAAGATATATGTACAAATTCTAGCATTAAAAATAATTTATAAAAAAAATAACATGAGATAAAAGCATATCATGACTTCTAGAAATACAAAAACACATTCATTTATGTGAAAGTATCATATAACAAATAAATATCAAAATAACTTTCTATGAGATATTGTTTGTTGAGGTATAAATCAAGCTATTTCTTGGACATTAACAGATGAGAAATAAAAGATTAGCTTTAGAGAAATGTGCTTGTTCATGGACAGTAATGAAATGGTATAAATAAAGTTGGGAAAAACCTGAATAACTGCAACATTGATGACTGTTAGTTAACAACATACTTGACGCATGTGTTTTTGACGTTTTTTTTATAAATAAGAGCATTGTATGTGGATCCGCGGCAGTGAAGTCTGGCGAGCATATTGACGCCTGCGAACGCACCGAGATTGACGCTTTGATAAATAAGCCCCCATATGTTTTACAATTGTAAAAAAACTGTTAAATGTAAATAACTTTTGGTATGTTTTATCAAATGTCCTGAACATTTTAGAATATGTTTGAATAGATAGATTAATGTATTGTGGGGCATTTGGGGGAAATTGGTTAAAGGGACAGTCTAGGCCAAAATAAACTTTCTTGATTCAGATAGAGCATGTCATTTTAAACAATTTTCCAATTTACTTTTATCACCAATTTTGCTTTGTTCTCTTGGTATTCTTAGTTGAAAGCTTAACCTAGGAGGTTCATATGCTAATTTCTTAGACCTTGAAGGCCACCTCTTTTCAGATTGCATTTTAACAGTTTTTCACCACTAGAGGGTGTTAGTGCACGTATTTCATATAGATAACACTGTGCTCATGCACGTGAAGTTATCTGGGAGCAGGCACTGATTGGCTAGACTGCAAGTCTGTCAAAAGAACTGAAATAAAGGGGCAGTTTGCAGAGGCTTAGATACAAGATAATCACAGAGGTTAAAAGTATATTAATATAACTGTGTTGGTTATGCAAAACTGGGGAATGGGTAATAAAGGTATTATCTATCTTTTAAAATAATAAAAATTCTGGTGTAGACTGTCCCTTTAACATCTAAGTTAAATTTTGTACGTTAAGCCAAATTAAGCTCCCCAAAAAGCAAGCTTAATGTCACTCATTTGCCTTGTGGGAAACAAAAATCCATGAAACTTCTAGGATAGGTTTGGAAAGTAACAAACTGAGTTTGTGCCACGTTTCAAGGCAATTGATTGAAGTTTAGGTGAATTCTGGTACATTAAACTCTTTTTACATTAAAGGGACAGTAAACCATAAAAAAAATGTTATATAATTCTGCACATAGTGCAGAATTATATAACATTATAATAGCGCAAACATTGTAAAACCAAATTTCCCCTTTGAATTTAAAAAATAACTGCTGTTTTACAGACCCGCTCTCTGTGATCTTCTGAGCGGGTCTGTTTTTTTCTAACAGCGCATCGGGCCAGCTGTATAGTCACAGCCTGGCCCGACTGCGCCATAGCACTAAGTGCAGCTCGCTCCTGCTGTCTGACAGAGCAGGAGCGAGCTGCACTTAGTGCTATGGCGCGGTCGGGCCGGGCTGTGACTATACAGCTGGCCCGATGCGCTGTTAGAAAAAAACAGACCCGCTCAGAAGATCACAGAGAGCGGGTCTGTAAAACAGCAGTTATTTTTTAAATTCAAAGGGGAAATTTGGTTTTACAATGTTTGCGCTATTATAATGTTATATAATTCTGCACTATGTGCAGAATTATATAACATTTTTTTTATGGTTTACTGACACTTTAAGCTGCTTACATTAAATATGTTTTATGATTGTAAAAAAAATGTTAAATGCAAATAACTTTTGGAATGTTTTATCAAATTTACTGAAATTTTCAGAATATGTTTGAATAGATATATTAACCCCTTAATGACCACATCACTTTTCCATTTTCTGTCCGTTTGGGACCAAGGCTATTTTTACATTTTTGCGGTGTTTGTGTTTAGCTGTAATTTTCTTCTTACTCATTTACTGTACCCACACATATTATATACCGTTTTTCTCGCCATTAAATGGACTTTCTAAAGATACCATTATTTTCATCATATCTTATAATTTACTATAAAAAAAATTATAAAATATGAGGAAAAAATGGAAAAAAACACACTTTTTCTAACTTTGACCCCCAAAATCTGTTACACATCTACAACCACCAAAAAACACCCGTGCTAAATAGTTTCTAAATGTTGTCCTGAGTTTAGAAATACCCAATGTTTGCACGTTCTTTGCTTTTTTTGTAAACTATAGGGCCATAAATACAAGTAGCACTTTGCTATTTGCAAACCATTTCTTTTCAAAATTAGCGATAGTTACATTAGAGCACTGATATCTTTCAGGAATCCCTGAATATCCCTTGACATGTATATATTTTTTTTTAGTAGACAACCCAAAGTATTGATCTAGGCCCATTTTGGTATATTTCATGCCACCATTTCACCGCCAAATGCAATCAAATAGAAAAAATCGTTCACTTTTCACAAATTTTTTCACAAACTTTTGGTTTCTAACTTAAATTATTTACAAACAGCTTGTGCAATTATGGCACAAATGGCTGTAAATTCTTCTCTGGGATCCCCTTTGTTCAGAAATAGCAGACATATATGACTTTGGTGTTGCTTTTTGGTAATTAGAAGGCCGCTAAATGCCACTGCGCACCACACGTGTATTATGCCCAGCAGTGAAGGGGTTAATTAGGGAGCATGTAGGGAGCTTTTTGGGGTAGTTTTAGCTTTAGTGTAGTGTAGTAGACAACCCCAAGTATTGATCTAGGCCAATTTTGGTATATTTCATGCCACCATTTCACCGCTAAATGCGATCAAATAAAAAAAAACGTTAATTTTTTCTCAATTTTAGGTTTCTCACTGAAATTATTTACAAACACCTTCTGCAATTATGGCACAAATGGTTGTAAATGCTTCTCTGGGATCCCCTTTGTTCATAAATAGCAGACATATATGGCTTTGGCATTGCTTTTTGGTAATTAGAAGGCCTCTAAATGCCGCTGCGCATCACACGTGTATTATGGCTAGCAGTGAAGGGGTTAATTATGTAGCTTGTAGGGAGCTTGCAGGGTTAATTTTAGCTTTAGTGTAGAGCTCAGCCTCCCACCTGAAACATCAGACCCCCTGATCCCTCCCAAACAGCTCTCTTCCCTCCCCCACCCCACAATTGTCCCCGCCATCTTAAGTACTGGCAGAAACTCTGCCAGTACTAAAATAAAAGGTATTTGGCCCTTTTTTTTTTAAAAAAAAAAAAGCATATTTACATATGCTGATGTGTAGGATCCCCCCTTAGACCCCAACCTCACTGATCCCCCACCAAACTGCTCTCTAACCCTTCCCCTCTGCAATAATGGGCGCCATCTTGGGTACTGGCAGCTGTCTGCCAGTACCCAGTTTTGTAACAAAATGTGCCTTTTTTTTTTTTTTATTCCCTTTTCTGTAGTGTAGCTTTCCCCCCCCACCGAGACCAACCCCCAACCCCTTCCAGGACCCTTAGATTGCATTTTGGTGGGGTTTTATTTCAACTTTTTAACTTTTTTTTTTCTGTAGTGTAGCGGTTCCCACCCGCTCCCGCCCCGTGCACGCGCCCGCCCACCACCCCCGTGCACGCGCGCGCTCCCGTGCGCGCCCCCGTAGCTCCCGCCCCCGATCCCGCCCCCCTCCACTCCACATAGCGCACCGATGGCCGCCACCCGCCTCCCACGTAAGCTCCCACCCACCAACGATACCGGCCATCGATGTCCGGTGCAGAGAGGGCCACAGAGTGGCTCTCTCTGCATCGGATGGCCAAGGGGGGTTATTGCAGGATGCCTCCATATCGAGGCATCACTGCAATAACCGGAAAGCAGCTGGAAGCGAGCAGGATCGCTTCCAGCTGCTTTCCAGACCAAGGACGTACGCCACACGTCCTCGGTCATTAACTGACTTTTTTTTGAGGACGTGTGGCGTACGTCCTTGGTCGTTAAGGGGTTAATGTATTGTGAGAAGTTTGGGGGAAATTGGTTAAGATATAAGTTCAATTTTGTATGTTAAGCCACATTAAGCTCCCCAAAAAACAAGCTTAATGTCACTCATTTGCCTTGTAGGAAACCAAAATTCATGAAACTTCTAGGATAGGTTTGGAAAGTAACAAACTGAATTTGTGCCAAGTTTCAAGGCAATTGATCGATGTTTAGGTGAATTTTGGTACATTAAGCTCTTTTTACATTAAGCTGCTCACATTAAATGTTTTAGGATTGTAAAAAAATAGTTAAATGTGAATAACTTTTGGTATGTTTTATCAAATGTCCTGAAATTTACAGGATATGTTTGAATCATAGAAACATAGATATTGACGGCAGATAAGAGCCATAGGCCCAGCAAGTCTGCCCGACCTTACCTAACAGTATAAACTTATCTAGTTCGTAGGATAGCCCTATGCTTGTCCCATTCATTTTTAAAGTCCCCCACAGTGTTTGTTGCTACTACCTCTTGAGGAAGTTTATTCCATAAATCAATCACTCTTTCTGTAACGAAGTGCTTCCTCAAATTACTCCTGAATCTACTACCCTTTAGCTTGAGCTCATGACCCCTTGTTCTTGAATTTTCCATTTTATGTAAAATACCCACAGCCTCAGTTTTACTAAACCCTTTAATGTACTTGAAAGTTGCTATCATATCACCTCTTTCCCTTCTCTCCTCTAAGCTATACATATTTAGGTCATTGAGCCTATCCTGGTAAGTTTTATTTTTTAGACCATGTACCATTTTGGTAGCCCTCCTTTGCACAGATTCAAGTTTGTTAATATCCTTCTGAAGATATGGCCTCCAGAACTGCACACAATACTCAAGATGAGGCCTAACTAATGATCTATAAAGTGGCATAAGAACCTTACTATTTCTGCTGCAAATACCTCTACCAATACATCCAAGCATTCTGCTAGCCTTACTCGCTGCATTACTACATTGTTTACTAAGTTTTAAATCATCTGAAATAATAATTCCCAAGTCCTGTTCCTCATCTGTAACAGTCAGTAAAGTGTTATTGAGTCTGTAATTAACATTTGGATTTTTCTTCCCTAAATGCATTATTTTACACTTTGCTGTGTTAAACTTTAGATCCCAGTCGTTTGTCCAATCCTCCAATTGTTGTATATCACTTCTCATTTTGTCTACCCCCCCTGGAACATCCACTCTGTTGCAAATTTTTGTATCATCTGCAAAGAGACATACTTTCCCCTGTAACCCTTTGCTGATATCGCAGATAAATATGTTAAACAAAACAGGCCCCAGAACTGACCCCTGAGGAACACCACTAGTAACAGCCCCCTCTGCTGAATGAACTCCATTTACTAAGACACTTTGTTTTCTGTCCTTAAGCCAGCATTCCACCCAGTTCACAATTTTTGAATCTAGACCAAGGAGATATAGTTTGTGAATAAGTTTATTGTGTGGGACGGTGTCAAATGCTTTGCTGAAATCTAGATATGCTACATCAACTGCTCCTCCCTTGTCTAATACTTTTGTTACATAATCAAAGAAGTCAATTAGATTAGTCTGACATGATCTCCCTGAAGTAAAACCATGCTGATTTTGGTCCTCTAAATTGTTTGTCTTTATGTAAGTCATAATTATTTCTTTTAAGAGGCTTTCCATTAATTTCCCTACTACTGAAGTTAAACTAACTGGCCTGTAGTTGCCAGATTCTTCTCTACTGCCCTTTTTATGAAGAGGTATTACATTTGCTATTCTCCAATCATCTGGGACAGCTCCTGTTAATAGTGACTGATTAAACAGATCAGTTAATGGGACAGTTAGCACTGATCGAAGTTCTTTTAAAACCCTTGGATGAATATTATCAGGACCCACTGCCTTTGTAACATTTATTTTTGATAATGCTAACATTATCAATAGATTAATGTATTTTGGTAAGTTTTGGGGAAATTGGTTAACATCTAAGTTCAATTTTGTACGTTAAGCCACATTAAGCTCCCCAAAAAACAAGCTTAATGTCACTCATTTACCTTGTGGGAAACTAAAATCCATGAAACTTCTAGGATAGGCTTGGATAGTGGAAATCTTGGGTTGTGCAAAGTTATGCAGCAATTGATTAACATTTGGCCACTTTTTTTTACTCATTAAGCTACATTAAGCCATTTTCACATTAAATGTTTTAGGCTGTATTTGAAATACTCTGTAAATTTATGGAGACAATGTCTCCAGAAGGATATAAAAAATGTTCAAATTAAAGGGATACAAATCCATTTTTTTTTCTTTCAAGATTCAGATTGAGCATGCAATTTTAAACAACTTTCTAATTTACTTCTATTATCTAATTTGCTTTGTTCAGTTGGCAAACTTTGTTTTAAAGTATTACTAGGTAGGCTCAGGAGCAGCAATGCACTACTGGGTGCTAGCTATTGTACGCTAGTATTACAAATTAAACGCAATGCGAATGCGAGCTTGCGTTCGCATTGCTAGGAAGCATTGCGCTCACAAAAACTTGCTTCCATAGACCCTATGGGAGCCTCGTTCTGATGCCGTCACAGATGGCATCAAAACCTTGCGTAACAAAAGGGGTAAGTAGCGGAGCGATGGGCAGCATTTTAAAATATATATGTATATGAATACACACATATTAACACATAAATATATAGTCATATACATATATATTTAAATTGCGGTCTATGGGAACATACTGTTCCCATAGACTGCAATGTAAAGGCACTTTTCATTGCTATTTGTTTTCTAACACATAATAGAAGATGCACAGTGTAACTTTTTTGAGCCATATTTCTAATGCATAAAGGCCTAGAAGGACCTTTACATTTAGCTGGCAGGGGTCTTTAAGTGTCCAGTAATTTTTGTACATATTTTACTGGACAGCCTGCTAAAATACTGGACATCCTATTTGTATGGTTCAGATCAACTATAATTAATATAAAATTGATACAGATATAAAGGCTTCTAAATGTGGGGATTCTACTAATAAATAATGACAGACCTAGCACCTGTAGTTTGTTAGCTACACTGCACAATGACATATGCTAATTAGTATGACTGGTAACCCCAGAGGTAATCACATGACATGATCCTGTGGCTCAGATATTACCAGACCAAAACAGTTAATGTAATTTTAATAATCTATTCCCAACATATAAGCACCAAAAAATCAGGATTTATAATGGGAGTTTTATTAGAACGTAAAGGGACAGTAAACACCTTGTAATTACAAGACATTTCTGTTACTGTCCTACAGAATAACATATCAACCAAGTGTAAACATTTGTTTAACGAAATAAAATCCTGTTTACTGCAATTGGTTTGCAATAGAGAAACTGCACCCAACACTTGCCTTATTTGGAGTATCCAAATAAGTTTGAGTCGGCAGACAACAAGGCTAATCATTGCCATTAAGTTAGTATAAAGTGAATTGTTTTTTAGTTGTTATCTATTAAAGCCAATTAGGAAAAGATTTGATGCAGAGGTGTCTCTGAAAAGTCAGAAGGATGCAGTTCCAACTCAATGTACAATGATCAGATTTACATTCCATGAAAAGGGGCAAAATAAATGAGTATATTACAAAGTTGTTTTATTATGCATAATTAATTATTTAATGTTAAAGCAGCACTAATAACAAAGCTAAAGGCTTAGCGGATAGTCATGGTATCATTTGATGCCTGTTTGTCACGGTGACAGCCTTAGGGGACTGGCTTATGTGATGCAGCAGTTATGTCACAAAACCAACTGACAATAGAAAGCCACCACCCTCACAAGTGATTTACTAGAGTTGCTAGACTGATCCTGCTGAGCTTCAGTAATCACTGACATGTAAATATTAGTTATCTAATATCTTTATTTCAAAGCTAGGACATTACAGTACAGCTAGTGCTTTTCAACCACAGCTCTGTATATGTGCTGGTATGAAGAACAGTGACTACCTCCATCACAATGCAAATAGCATCTGGTGGGAGCTGCAGGTATGAACACCAAATACTACAGGTAGTGTTACCATGATCACCCCAACTCAGTAACTGAATAATACTAAATCACATTTATATACATTGTAAAATAATACTGATAAAGACTGAAGTAATAGCTTAAATGTTTTAGCTTCCTATGGGCACCAGTGCTCTAAGACAAAAAATGGCATACAAACCGTACATAATAATGATAAATATTATCGTCATACCTTTATTTAAAAATACATATAATTTAATAAATATTTTCATTTTTAAAATAATTATTTGAAACATATTATAGCGTTATAAGTATTATAGCCAAAACTATAGGATACACCAATGCCTTTCTGTGCTTCCTCTACAGTAAAGGCTTTAAACCAGCTTTAAGGATCATAAAGAATTACTGCATCATTAGTCTGCAAATGCTCTAAAGCAAGAACTTCTAGTAAAGGTCTAGAATATAAACCCATGGCATGGGTCTGCTATTTATATTCTGCAAACTGACAGGTGTTGGAACCATTAAACACTGTACTGTAAGGTGCTGCATCTGATGCAGCTGTTTTTTCTGCTTGACCCAGATGAAGAAAAGGAAACTGGCAATCTGAAATACATTCAGATCAGAATGATGTGTATCTGACCAGCAGTATACGCACTGATGGCAGATGTCCTCACGTTGCAAACTCACCAGTGCTGGGACCCTCATTAAACACTGTACTGGCAGGTGCAGCATCTGATGCAGCTGTTTGTTCTGCTTGACTCAGATGCAGAAAAGACAACTGGTGATCTGAAATAAATTCAGATCAGACTGATGCGCATTTAGCCAGCAGTATACGCGCTGATGGCAGATATCCTTACGCTGCAAACTCACTGGTGCAGGGACCCTCATTGAACACTGTACTATAAGGTGCAGCATTTGATGCAGCTGTTTTTGCTGCTTGATCCAGATGAAGAAAAGACAACTGGCGATCTGAAATAGATTCAGATCAGACTGATGCGCATCTGGCCAGCAGTATACGCGCTGATGGCAGATGTCCTTCAAGGATTTTTATTTTACTAAACTGTAAGTATCTAATGTAAGATTTTCTGAGACTAACAAGTTTGTAAGCTCTTTGAGCAATACATCTCATTACCACACTAAATTGTAAATACAGATCCTGCTCCAAGAGCCTACAGACATGTGCAGTGAGGTCACTTTTCGCTTACTTTCCCTTTTCATAACATTTTTTAGCTTTAATTTGGTTTTGTATCAAGGCTTATTGATATAAGATATACAAATCATCTATGTGACACTAGAACTTGAATCATAAAAGCAACAATAAAGCATATTTACACTTACACTGCTATAATTGTAATAAACTGAAAACAAATTTAATGGCTTAAATCCACTCTCACTGCACATATCTGTAAAATGTAATAATGTTAAGGAGCTTGGCAAAGAGAATACAATTATATGAATAATATGTTTTCACTTATATCCTCAATGCAATGGCTTGATGTAGGGACACCAATGATGCTCTAGGTTATAAGCACCTTGCAGATGGTTTATAATTTTGTCTGAGAACTGCAGCACCCTGAACAATGACTACCATGTCTGTGACACTAAATTTGAATGTCTACAGTCACTGTGGGACAAGTACTACTGTTGCTTTTTTGAAGCAGAGAGTCCTAGTCAAGCACAATATTTGATATGTCATGGGATGAGCCTTTATTTTATACCTCAGATTAGAAACTGAAAAAAATACTGCATTATAAGGTACAGTGTGTCATGCACCTATCTTCTTGCATTGGATGAAAAATCCTTACAAGATGTGCATAGACTGATTCATATCTGTCAAGCAGTATAACGAAGACTGGAATACTCTATGGCAGTGGCAGGAAGATTGAATATTCCAGAAGAACTAGTGTTATGTCACATGCTGAGTGCAGTTTTACATCAGGGATTTCTTTTATTTCTCTACACTGTAAGTACCCAGAGGTAAATTCTCATTAAATACAAGATTGTAAGCTCTTTGAGCAAAGCACTGAAACACTCGATTGTAAGCTACTTGGAACAGGGTCTACACTTAAACCCATGGGGATCCTTTAGAGCAGGTATTCCCATTGTACCAAAAAAAAGTATTGTTTATAGAGTGAGATAAACCATCCATTTAATTAGTTCAATGGATAGATTATACAAATTATCCCACAGAGTGTATT